>NW_027186304.1:41143604-41357132 GCF_028583685.1 Petaurus breviceps papuanus | reverse complement strand
GGGAGGGAATGGAGGAGGAGGGAGAGAAGGTGGATTTTTTGTGAACTGAAAAAAATAAGATTTAATTTAAAAAGTAAAAAAAAAAAAAGAATAGAACTCCATCTTAGATTCATAAAATGAAGCCTGGTTTTTAAATTAAGGTGAATGGAAAGGACAGGCAGAGGGAAAGGGTTTAGAGAAGATAGCCTCATAAGCCTAAGCTTACTAAAGCTAACTGAAGCTGATTATGTAACTACATGATCACTTATACCAACACACATTTCAAGAAAACCAAAGTAGCCTGTGGCAGCCCTGAAGATGGTAAGGTAGATGAGGTGGTATAATGAAGAGAGTGCTGGAGTCAGAAAGACTCTTAAGTTCAGAGGCTGTTTCAGATACTTACTAACTGGATGACCCTCAGTCATTTAGCGACTCAGGCTCAGTTTTCACATCTATAAAATGAGAGTGATAACTACACCTACCTCAAAGGACTGTTCTGAGAATAGAGTTAAATAGCATATGCAACACACTTTGCAAACTTTAAAGCTCTATGTAAATGTCAGTGATGATAATTATGATGATGTCTAACTTTAACATTCTCCATTTGTGGGGATGCTATCTATTATGCTGGTGGTTCAGGCTCATATTCATCCATAGCTAGATAGCTCTGGTAGTCTATCTCACCATGTGGATACTGATCTAAACTCAATGGTCTCAATGAAGAAGAGAAGCAGATAAGTGTGTCCTTGCTTCCTAACATAGGAGGTAGTCATCTACAGGACAAGTTCAAAAAAGTGAAGGTTCTTTAAGCAGAGTCTGACTTGAGCTCTAAAAGGTGAACTTGGGTCTAACAGCTGTCAGTGTTTAAGATAGTAGAGTAACAAGTGGCCACAAATACAACCAGCTGTAACCATCTGGTTAGGGAACTGGACTAATTAATTATTTCTGTACTTTGAGAGCACTGTAACCCAAAGTTAATAGGGAGAGAAAAAGTTGCCCCCCCCTTTTTTTTTAATCTTTTTTTTTGTTTTTTTAATCTTTTGCTTTGGCAGAGGACCAAGTTTGGCTGGGTGATGGGAAAAGGTAGCAGTTAAGACTGTCATTTGAGAATGCTTATATATGTCCTAAGAGGGCATATTCTTCATAGAACATAATTACTCAGCAGGTCAGATAACAAGGAATACAGAATACCTTTCAAAGCTTCTGAAAAACATGGGAAGATTATCTAACATAACAAGTGACAGGATAACCTTACCATCTTTGGAAAATTAACTCAAGGTCATAAAGGGGTTAAGACCATAGTACAGGCCCCCCTGAATGTTTCTACACTCAATACTTGATTAAACTACACTGCACTATAGATTGGGTTCATGGTGCATTTTTTGCTGTTTTTTTAATACCTTTGACAGAATAACATTTTAAAAAACCATCTTATTTATTAATACTTTCTTCTACCTCTCCTAATGTACTGGGTTTATGATACTGAAATCACTCAGTGACATTAAAATGATAATCTACATACCTACACACTTTCAACTGAGCTGTGATCTTAGAGAACTTACTTCCCTCCAAGACAGAAAAAAACATTCATTCCTCCTTGTATGTAAATTCTATTCATGTCATATCATAAAAACCTCCAAAGATCTACCTAACCTGCTGGAAGCAATACCAACCAGGTCAGGAGTTCCCAACTTGGGAGTATGCATACCCTTGAAGGTTATAAGAAGGTTGTCAAGAAAGCTAATTTTTCCTTATGAAAAAATTAAACTTTTATTGTTTACTTATATAAATGCATGGCAAACTCAGTCATTTGTTTCATATTGAATATCAGAAGGAATGTGAAGGTTTATTGAAGGCTAAGAGGTACAGGGAACAAAAAGAGTTTGGAATCTTTGCTCTGGGTCTTTTATGATTTCATGGGCCCTAGTTTAGAACTCACAGTTAAACAGCCCACTTCCATCTCTGATTACATGTACCCTTGATGCATCATACACACAAAACTGCCTTAGTAAACTGCCTCCCTCCCTTACATCTCTACTCCTCTCAGGATTACGAGAACTTATTAGTTTCTTTAAGATACTGATGTAACAGGATTCAAAACCATACAATGTCATCAGGAAAACAATGGTATTAAAGGCTATGCAGGTTTTTTCCCCTTGTTTCCTGATTACCAAGACACCTTTTAGCTCTGCTGTTTCTGGAATCTGTTTGCCATCCAATCCAAGTGTATTATTCTACACTGCACGAAAAGTCAAGTGGTATTATTTCTTTCATGGTTACAGAAAAAGGCACAGATTTGGACCAAAGTCATGCTTAGAAAAACAATGATATCAGTATAAGCCACTCAGATTGGAATATTAAACTCTCGTATCCTTCTCAGTCAAGAAAACGGAATTACTGGGGCAGCTAAGTGGCACAGTGAGTAAAGCGCCGGCCCCGGAGTCAGGAGGACCCAAGTTTGGTTCCGGCCTCAGACATTTAACACCCACACAAAAAAACTAAGTTACTTAACCCCAATTGCCCTCCAAAAGGCAAAAAAAAAAAAAAAAAACCCAACTGAATTAATTTACCTTACTTTTTATTGGCAATTCACACAAATGCACTTCAGAAATACAAGCATTTATAATGGCACATATTAATTTGTGCTAAGCACTCTATAATTATTATCTTATTTAATCCTCCCAACAATTCTTCTAGGTAAGTGCTATTATCATTCTGATTTTACAGCTGAGGAAACTGAAGCAAACAGAAGTTAAGTGACCAACGTCACACAGCAAATGTCTGAGGTCAAAATGAACTTTTTTTCCTCTTACAGACCATGATAGAGCATTTATTAGGTATCTATTATGCGCCAGATACTATGCTAAGCAGTTAGGAAAAGCAAAAACAAAGTCTCTACCTTCAAAGAATCCACATACTTAAAGTGAGCCCATAAGTACAATGTAAATGGAAAGTAATCTAAAAGGGAAAACACTATTCATGGAAAGGGCCTCAGGTAGAAAGTGGAATTTGAGCTGAGTCTTGAGAGAAGTTAGCAAGGCAGAGGGGAGGAGGAAGAATAATCTAGTCATGGGAGAGAGTCGGTGATAAGGCATACCCTCGACAGATAGACAGAGCAATAAGAAGCTAGGAAGGGGTCATGAAGTAAAGGGTTTTAAAAGCCAAAGAAAGGATTTTATATTTGATTCTGGAGGTGATAGAAGTGATTGATATTTACTGAGCAGAAGGAGATAACATGCTTACATCTGCCCTGTAGGATGATCATTTTGGCAGCAGAGAGGAGGACACAGTGGAGCAGAGAAAGACTAGAGCAGAGAAAACTTCTGAGCAAGCCATTGCCTGGTGATGAGAGCCTGAAGCAGGGTGGTGGACGGGGGAGGTGGAAGGGTAAGAGAAGGGGACAGATTTGAGACAACAGACTGGATATGTGGTGTACAGTGAATGAAGGGTTAAGGGATGATACTGAAGTTGGGAGTCTGGGGGAGGGTGGTGCCCTTGAGAATAACAGGGAAGTTAGAAAGAGAGGAAGGTTTTGGGAAAAAGTGAGTTAAGTTTTGGATATGTTGCAATTAATATGTGATTATACAAAGCACATAGCCCACATGTTTCCATATTTTCCTCAAGAACAACAGAGAAAAGATATGAACAGGCAGTTTTCAGATGAAGAAATTAAAGCTATCTATAGTCATATAAAAATACTCTAAATCACTACTGATTAGAGAAATGCAAATTAAAACAACTCTGAGGTACCACCTCATACATATTAACTAATATGACAAAAAAAAATTATATATGTTGGAGATGTGGGAAAACTGTAACACTAATGCATTGCTGGTGGAGTTGTGAACTGACTGGAAAACAATTTGGAACTGTGCTCAAGGGGCTATAAAACTGTGCATACCCTCTGACCTAGCAATACTACTTCTAGGTCTGTATCCCAAAGAAATCATAAAAAAGGGGAAAAGACCCACATGTACAAAAATATTTATACCAGCTCTTTTTGTGGTGGTAAAGAACTGGAAATTGAGGCGATGCCCATCAATTGGGAAACAGCTGAACAAATTGTGGTATGTGAATGCAATGGAATATTATTGTTCTATAAGAAATGATGAGCAGATAGATTTCAGAAAAAACTGGAAAGACTTGTATGGACTGATGCTAAATGAAGTGAGCAGAACCAGGAGAACATTGTACATAGTACCAGCCACATTATATGATGACCATCTTTTTTTTTTCTTTCTTTCTTTTTTTATTAATTTGTTTGTTTCCTTTTAATTTACAGGATTCAATTCCACAATTCCTTGAGTTTCACATTTTGTTCCCCTCCCTCCCCTCCCCTTCCCATGGCAGCTTATAGTCAAGTATAGGATCTGTGAATACTTTCACATTATACATTAGTCAGGTTATAAGGACGGATTGTACCAGCTGGAATGAAAAATGGTAAAGAGGACATAAAACCAGATAAGAGAAGGAAAAAGATCAGGTATTTTGCTTCCACCTGGATATAAACTTAGTTCTTTCTAGTTCTTCCTCTGGATGCACATATTTCTCTCCATCATGAGTCTTTTGGGATTGACTTATATCACTGCATTGCTGAGAAGAGTCCAGTCTATAAAAGTTGGTCATATGATGACCATCTTTGATAAGACTTAGCTCTTCTCGGCAATATAATGATCTAAGACAATTCCAAAAGACTAACAATGGAAAATGCTATCCACATCCAAAGAAAATGTAGTCTGAATGCAGATTGAAGCATACAAATTTCTCTTTTTTTTTCTTATAGTTTTTACCTTTCTTTCTGATTCTTCGTTCACATCATATCGAATATCCATCTCCCATCACTGGGATTCTGCAGTGTTTGCCCTATAACTTCTGATTCTAAATATCACTCATTTTCTTTTAAGGGTAAATACACCATTTCTCCCACATGAAATTTGCCCTTATCCCTGCTGGCTGCTAGCACCTTTACCCCAAGGTTACCTTGTGCCTGCTTCATATATGCTTTGCTTATACTATATAAAATACATATTATTCTCTTGTGGGGATAAAACTTAATGTGAATGACTTAATGACTCTTCTTGAAGAATCTCTGCATTCAAGTTGTCTCTGTATCCTAATAATAATAATGTAATTATTGTAATAATGTAATAAATAATAATAATAATGTATCCTAATAATCCTCTGTATCTGCTCCTAATGTGATGTCTGGCACAGGGCAGATGTTTAATAAATGCTTGCTGACTGACTTTCCCATGATATGAATTATGAAATGATAGCCTACAACCTGTAGACCTCCTTTCCTTCCTTAAAAGAAAAAAAGCAGGGCATTTGACCATCTTCAGTTCTGCAGTATTTCCTCCATTCGCCAATGACCTTTCAAAACAATCCAATCTATCTTTTTTTTTTTTTTTTGGTGCCCTAAGATGTAGTGAAGGTGGGCCAAGTGATTAGAATTTATCAAGAGCAGAATATACCAAAGCTGTTTCCTCTCCTCCTCCCAAGGCCCCTCCCATGAACCACAAAAGAATCTAAAGTACTGTGCTTCAATCCCTTAGGACCTCACTACTCAAATCAGTTCAAACAAAAAACTAATGTATGCCACTGAAAGAGAGTTATTATTTTAGGAACATGTGAATTTTTAAAGATGGTCTTTTAAACACAATGCCCTAGGTAGTGCTAAGTAGGAAGAAAAGAAATTTGCAAAGGGAGTCCAATGTTACATGCCTCAAAATCATACTACAGAAGCATCAGGTAATTCAACTATGTATAAAGACAGCCCTGAGAAGAGCCAAAATAGACCTGGAGACCTATAGAACTTGACCCAAAAGATTATCTCATTTTCTAAGCAAAACATTTACACATGAATCTCTTTAAAGTCATTGACATGAAAGACAGGGGCCCCTTCTGTGGAGGGTACATTCTACTTGGAGAAGTGAGAATTCAACTTGTACTGAACATGGATGTAAAACTATTAAAATGAATTGGTTCACTTTCTCAAATCTCTTATCAACATCAACAAGCAATGAGGAAACACACATGCATGGTACTAGACTACCTACCACGAAAGTTTATCAAGGCTGAGAAGGCAAGATTCACGCCCTCAAGGTACTTATAATCTTCCTTCAATGCTCTCAGCTGGAGCTCTGAGTCAACAAATCTCAACTGACAGGTAGAAGCCTGTGCTTTCTTCCCTATTATCACATGGACAAAGTGGAGACTAGAGGGAGCACAGAATTGAATTTAACAGTGATTGACCCTTCAAGCTAAATACAAATCTGTTACCTGGTGATGCAGAGAACTACAAAGGCACAATGCATGATGGGATGTAAAAACAAAGTCCTGAAGTTCTATATATGAACATAAGCTAAGTCCATACTGAAATTGCTTTCTAAAGTCTGAAAAGCTTCAAAAATGAGGCAATGAAAGGGTGCAAAGGGCACAATATGGAAGGGATTAATTCTAAGGTCTCTTCTACTCTGATTTTATGGTCTGAAAGAACAAGTGAAAGAGTATGAGAATGAAGGGAAAAAAAGATTTGTCTGTAAGGCCCAATGTTCTAGCCCAGTATTTAGGGCTCATACTTTAGGGAGATCGTAGGTATTTACCCAAGCGATATGTTCACCCTTCTAGCCCCGTCCTACCTTCTTGATGTCTTTTTAAAAACAGAAGCAGTAAGTGGGACCAGTTGGTTCTGTCACTTAACCTGGTACTTCCCCCCATTTGCTCTTGAATGAAAGAATTTAAATGTCTGAGGCCGCAACGGAACAGAACTCAGGTCCTCCTGACTCCGGGGCTGGTGCTTTACTCACTTCACCACCTAGCCACCCAACCCTCACCTTTTCGAATTTCTCTAATGCTGTTGAGGACACCACCACCCTCCCAGTCACCCAGTCTCAGAACTTAGGTGTCTTCAATTCCTGTAATAATAATGCAATTTGAAGATCCCCTTGTATTGGTAAGCACTTAGCACCTTGTTTCAACTGTGACTGTATCAAGTATTACAATCCAGAACTTGTGAAGCGGGAGGAACTTTCTGTTGTAACAGGAAAGGTTGAAACAGGAAGGAGCTGATACCTTATAGAAAGAAGAGCCCAAGATGAGAGAGGCCAGAACTTCTCTCAGCAAGCAGCAGGAGGCTGGGCTGTTACTGCTGGACTGAGGACTGAACTGAGAATTGAGAAGAACTCAGAGGAGAAAGAACTGAGACAGAACTTCTTGGAGTACGCAGTGTGGAGGCTGAGGAGAGACCTTTGAGAATAGAGCTTCTGCTGAGACTTTTCTTCTGGGAACTTCTACTGAGAGCTTCAGAGAACCAGGCCGAGGGGCTACCATGAGTGAGAGAGGGGGATTCCTGCTTGAGGAAACCTGTTCTTCTGTGAAGGCTTGGGAATGTGGGTGTTCACTGCATTAACCATGTGTACCAGCTTTGTGGTTAATGTAATGACTTTGACTTTATGGTTCTGGGCCTCGGTTCCTGGTATTTGAATAAGGACTTGAGGTGGACTAGACACTTGTGAGCTTCAATATGGAACAGGAACTACACAGACAGGTGGACAAGGAACTGATTGCTGTCTGCCTTTGAACTCACATGGCAGTTGGTTAGATTCGGGCAGTAGCTGGGACCATGGAAGAGGAGCCATGGAAGCTGAAAGCCTGCATCCAGTCAAGATGAAAAGACCTCTCCTTGGGTATTTAATGCTGACTGATGAAATTGTAACTTACTTGTGACCTAGGGGTGGAAGGCCTTTGTACTTTCTACTACCCCTTAAGAGGATACTGAGTAGTGACTGATGATATTGTAAATTAATTGCACCCCATGGGTGGATGACTTTGACTTTTGTACTTTGTGACTGACTAAATTAATGTACTTTGCTTAAAACTATGTGGCTATTTTAGTGATAAGTTGTAACACTGTGAATGCTGTACCTTGATTTTCTTTGAATGTTCTGATGTAGTTACTGAATAGAGAGCGTACTGTGTAATCAGAACCTTGAAAACTGTTCACAGCAGCAGTCCTCTGGAAAGCTGCTCCTGCTTGGCTTTATAGTTCCCCATTCTTCTCACACACACACACACACACACACACACACCCTTCCTAACCATTACTGCATACATTCTCTTCTCTCCTCTAATACTGCCACCACCTCGCTGCAGATCTTCATCATCTCATCCTGCTTGGTTTCTCTGACACATATCACTCTGACTCCATTTTCCACTCTGCCATCAAAGTCATATTACTAAAGCACAGGTCCATTATGTCACATACAAGTATATATACCCACTCAATAAACTCCAATGGTTCCTTATCACCTCAATATCACATATAGAATTCTCTGCCCCTCTCAATTTCAGTATTCTTACACCTTACACACCAATTTCCCCAAAATATTGTGATCCACTGACACTGGCCCCCTTGCCATTCATCAAACAAGACACTCCATCTTCCAACCCTGGCATTTTCACTGGCTGTCCTCCATACCTAGAAGACTCTCCTTCCCTATCTCTTTCCTCTTGGCTTCCCTAAATTCCTTCAAGTTCCACCTTCAACAGGAAGCATTTCTAGATCCCCTGTAACTCTAATGTCTTTCCTCTGTTGATAACTTCAAATTTATCTTATAGCTTGTTTATACATAATTGTTTGCATGTTATCTCTCCCTTTAGATGAGCACTGTGAGAGGAAGGACTCTTGCCTTTCTCTGTATTGCTAGGGCTTAGCACAGGATCTGGCATATAGAAGGTGTTTAATAAATGTTTATAGACTGATTGGAGGTGTATAGTCTAATACTTTTAACAACAAGAATGAAGACAAAGGTGACATGCTTATCATATTTATAGATGAAATAAAGTTGGGAAGGTGAGCTAATTCACTAGGCAACAAAGTCAGAATCCAAAAAAATCTGAAAAGCCTAAGCAGGGGTGGGTAACCTGCAACCTTTAGGCCATAGGTTCCCCACCTCTTTATGGCAATGGGTTAACTCCAATAAAACTGCATTTTCCTCTACCATGTGCTAAATTCCACAGGAGCAAGAAACAAAACTACATGAATAGTGAGAAGGGAGAGCATAACTAGATAAGCGGTCAAGTTAAATAAATCTGGGAGTTAATGTAGACTGCAAGCTCTGCCAACAGTGTGACACAGCAGTCAGAAAAGCCAATGGGATTGATTCATCAGTTGCATTAAGAGAGTCAGTGTCCAAAACAAAGGTAACAGGCCTGTTGTATTCTGACGTGGCTAGATGACATATGAAACTTCACTCAAAGTTCTGGGAGCCACATCTTAAGAGGGGCATTGACAAACTATGCTGGCATCAAAAGAGGGCATCCAGGATGAGAGAATCAGAGATCACACCAATAGAGGATCAGACAAACAAGCTGGGAATGTTCCTGCTAAGGGAACAACTACCTTTAAGGAGCTGAAAGACTATCAAGGAGTTCAAGTATTATTCTTGTGGCTACTTAGTCCTAAAGACAGAATGAAGAGCGATGCAGAGGCAGATTTCAGGGTGATGCAAGGAAAAACGTCATGATTAGGAGTGATAGAAAAGTGATAGGCTGACTTTCTCCGGACCATCTGTTCAAGTGCACCACAACCTGCTTCTCTTGCTTTGCTGCCTTGAGTGCCTGCTCAGCTATAGCCATCTGGTCCGCACCGTGGCCATGGATATCAAATATTCAGAGGTCTTAGACATGGTGAACCTTGAAGAAGGGAAATCGGTGAATATGCAAACAGTAAGATCCCTTCAGCTGACTCTTGAGATGATACAAAACAAATACAAAAATCCTCAGATTCTTTTTCAGTCCTTCAAGAACACCAGGATGGTTTGGCGGGAATATCAACAGGATAATTTGAGGGCTTGCTAAAAGCAGTGAAGCAATGTATGTATGCCCTAAAAAACCTCCAAGTTAAATGTGCATGGGGAAAATAAAGTTCTATAAAGAAGTTCATAAAACTGGAAGAAAGTATGCTATTTAGCAGCTGTTTTTAATAAGAAAAGTGAAATTATTAATGCAACTTACTAATCAAAAGAAAAAATTAATGAAACTGCAGAAATGGAGAAATTTCAGAGATGCTAGGCTAGGGTTGAAAAGGAGTAAAAAGATAAAAATACTTTTAAAAAGACCCTAAGCAGGGTGTTTAACTGAATTTCAATTTAATTTCCTTTGTAATCTGAGTACTTTATGCACTTAAAAACATTATTCTAAGAAGGGGTTCAAATATTTCACCAGGGTGCCAAATGGGTCCATGATGCAAAACAAACAAGAAAAACCCAGTTAAGATATCAAAGTAAAGTTCTCATACACTGGCCAACTTTAGAGTTTCAAAATAAATAAAATTATTTTTAATCCAATGAATATTCACTTCATAAATATCATAAAATGATGACAAAGAAAAGATCCTATGCCATCAAACCCAGATAAATCAGATCCCTTCTCTTTTGATGGCCCAGAAGTTGAGTTGTAGAGGGTCTCGGGTAGATTGGGTAAAAGGAAAGTGTTGCTTTGAAAATTACTAATAGGAAATAGAAACACAAGGGTCATAGGATAGTTCAAACTGGAACAAAAATAGTTCCCAACAATTCTTTCTTCAATTTCTTTTCTCTTAGGGGAAGTTCCTAAAAGTCTAGATTTCAGTGATGATGTGGAAACTATCTTTGACGTAGACTTTCATTTTGATCACTTTTATGTAAAGGTATGGTCCCAAGATAAGTATTATACTTCACATGAGAAGCTTGATGATTATAATAAAGGTTAAGAGGCTGATGATAAGAAAGGAGAAATCAATGAGCAAAATGATCTAGAATATGACCTGAACAAAGAGCATACGCAGTAGCAAAACCCTGCATGAATATGTGCCCATAAGGATAATGTGCACCGTAACAGACTGAATGCAACTATCAGCTAGCAACAGCCTTAGGTTTTTGTATTTTGGGGCAGAAATTAAGTAAACTATTTTTGTTGGGGAAAAAAAGGAAAATGAACACTTACAAAGCAGTTCAAAATACAGTTTTGTTCTACCTAGCATTTTAAAAGCCTAATTTTCTGCCAAATATGTAGGAGGCAATAAATCTCCAATGGCATATTGACTGCTACTTAATTTGGTTCTTATTAAGTCTTTTGTTATATGACTATTAGGCTGCAGCTGTGAAAATGATCAGAACCGTCAACTGAGGCCAATATTTGTTTAGGAAAAAAAATCTGTCAAAGAATCAAAGTATTGTTTTAGCCCAGTAGTTGAAGGAGTTTAAGTCTGTTTGCACCAGCTGTGCCTTCATTACTTTGTTACAGAAATGCAGTGATTGGTACTAACTAGAAAACAACGCATTTTGAAATCTGATTTGAGAAGAGACTAGTATATGCTTAAGAACGTCCATTAAGGGCACATCTCACATTCATGCATTTTGATATCTGTGTGATGGAGTATTCTACAAAGAAATGTAGTACTAAGGCTTTTGTATACCAGTAGAGTGTAAATAAACTACCTTCAGAAACTACCTTGACCTTATTCTTGTGGAACAGTGGACATTCAAACTAATCTAACAAAGCATCTTTCCTTTTCTTTGTGGTATGGGTCCACCTTTGCTAAAAACAACCACTTTTTATAGGCCTATCTAAAGTTCTTTTATTGCACCTCAAGAATAAATTCTCACGGCGGCTAGGTGGTGCAGTGAATAGAGCACTGGCCCTGGAGTCAGGAGGACCTGAGTTCAAATCCAGCCTCCGACACGGAACACTTACTAGCCATGTGACCTTGGGCAAGTCACTTAACCCCAACTGCACTGTCCTCCCACCTCCAAAAAGCAACAACAACAAAAAAAAGAATAAATTCTCAAGAATAAAAAAGGTGGGCTGCCCCTGGGACCTAGTTAGTTCTGTTACTAGTGGTCTTTAAGCAAATGATAGCTAACTAAGCATCAAGGATGACACTCACTGGATTCTGGTTCAGATACCTGTTGTTGGACTTTTATGCAGATGAAGATTCCTTTCAGCTCTGTCAATGGTAAAAACACTTTTAAGTGGGACAAGCTATAATAACCATTTCAAGGTATTTGGAGATGTGTATCTGCTCTCTCAATGAAGCCATTAATTGGTCACTTGAAAAAAAAATGGGGACAGGGGAGTTTCTGAATCTATGATTTCATCACTCTTCCATTAATGTATTATCAACAATGTTCTGAGACCTTGAGGGAGTTGTCTGGTGGCACTAGGCGATAAAATGACTTGTCTTGTATATACATAGTTTAAATGTGTCTTCAAGAGGCAGAAAATGAATGCAGGCTTTCCGAAGTCCAGGGCCAGCCCTCTATCCGTTATACCACAATGTCGCTCTTTAACCTCTTCGTCAAATAGATTTCAAAGTTTTCATGGAAAGTATCTGTTATTCAAGCAATGGAAAAATACGCCTGAAAAAGTAATGCGTTTAAAAAAATGTTTTTGTTGTCTATTACTAAACTCTTCAGGTTATCGAACTTGGCCAAAGAGCTTGAATTTAAGAAAAGTGTTTTGTTTTGTTTTTAAAAAGGATTCATTCAGGGCGGCTAGGTGGCGCAGTGAATACAGCACCGGCCCTGGAGTCAGGAGGACCTGAGTTCAAATCCAACCTCGGACACCTAACACAAAAACTAGCCATGTGACCTTGGACATGTCACTTAACTACAATTGCCCCTACCGCCCCCCAAAAAAGCAAAAAGGATTCATTTCCAATTAACCTAAAGAGTTGAGTAATAGCCAAGAAAGCACAGAAACTTTAAAAAAAAAACCCAACATCCATATTTAATTTTCTTCTATAACTTGTAATGGTATTGGTCTACTTTGAGTTGCATCATTCTCTTGTGACCAGTTATAACATCCTTTGTGGCATTACTCCTTCAAGAACTCCTCCCCACTGCTTGAGCTACAAATATTTCTGTGAAGTTGAGTATATTTTTTCTCTGAGTTTATGTTCTACCCCAGACAGAACCATAAAACAAGATGCTTATAAAGTCTTACATCATAATAAATCTGTTCTATCAGCAATTTGTGAGCTGCCGTTGCTAAAATGGGAGTCCTTCCAGAAGATGATGGTTCTCTAGTAGCCTGGTAAACAAGAATGAAGGTTGAGAGGATGGCTGCTGGCTGTGCCCCTTGAGGGGGAGGTTAAAGTTTGGGTGCTCCATCAAAGCCAAAAGGCTTTTTGTTGAACTGCTCCTACGTGCCCAAAGGCAGTGGGATCATCCCACAAGCAGGAATATGACAGAGGCAATCACCTTTGAATAACTCCATTTATCCTCCACAGAAGGCTACTCTAGCAGATTTTCAGCCTGTGGTCCTCAAAGTCTTTTAAGACTATTTCAATCATATTCTACCCATCCCCTACAGGGATGATAATCAGTAAAACATAGTAAAGAAAAAGGCCACACAGGGAAGGCAGCATCTTTTTAGCAGGTGTCATTTCAACACCCTTAAATTTCAACTCAGTTCTGAATTTTAAATGTGCAATTTGCTGCATTAGCTAAATATAAACATATTATACTAATAATGATTCACAATATCAACACTCATACCAAATACTTAATCTCAAAGTTATGTGGAGTGACAAGCTTTCAAAATAGAGACCTAGAAGAGGAAATAAAAATCATGAGAGAATCAGACTAGCTATCTATTCCTGCTATCCTCTCCATTATAAAAGTTGTCCTGTCAATGTTGCCAGTGGTACCACAGAGCCAATGTTCTTAAGGAATTCTTAGGGGATGCAGAATATTAAATGAAGAATAGGACAGGGACTCCTCCTAAGACTATTTCTATTTGCATTCCATAAAAAACAAAAAGATTAGTATCATCTAGCATGTTATTGGTTGTTCAGTCATGTCCAACTCTCTGATTAGGAAGGACGCAATTGGAAAGAAATCAGAAATTTACCAATTCTCTTTCAGAATTAGAGACATATTTATTACAAGGAGAGAGTAGATTCTTGTGCATTTCTTTTAAAAACTGATTAATGTCTTGTTATAATTCTATCATAGCTAGGCAGCACAATGGACAGTGAAGCATTGGGCCTGGAGTCAGGAAGACCCAAGTTCAAATCTGGCCTCAGGTACTTACCAGCTATGTGATACTGGACAAGTCAAGTTAAATTCTGTCTACCTCAGTTTCTTCAACTGATAATAATAGTACCTACCTCCCAAGGTTGTTGTGAAGATTAAATGAGATATTTGTAAATAAATTAAATAAGATAACAATTTCTAGTGCCCAACACAGAGATGCTTAATAAATGCTTATTTCCTTCCTTCTCAAAATCAACCCTTCCAATAGAAGCCTCTATTGTAGCCAAGTAGGATGATTAAGCAAAAACAAACGTTAACTCGTGGTACAGAATTAGAGAAAAGTACTGATACTGAAACAATGCAAACTAAACATGTTCATCATGACCACATGGAGCCATACGGAAACTTCAGAGATGTTTCATGAATACAGTTTCAAATACCTTTCAAATGATTCTATAGTAATTAATGAACTAAAATAACTGAGTTGGCTGAAAATTTAGAAGTTATCTAGTTTAGCTCATTTCAAAGTTAAAACTTCTAGTAATCTAATTAAATCAAGCTGCTTCATAACATCATGCTAATTGCATCAATCCCCAGCATACTATAAATTCTTCTCAATCAAATCTGGTCACTCACACTTTATCAGTCTAACCATCTAGATGAAAAGTTCTATTTTCCTAAATTGTGAAATGCAGTTGGATGGGAAGCCTTAACAAAAAACTTGGCTCAGAAGTGGAGGGGGAAGAGTTTTGGCCTGGTTGTATTTGGGAAAGTGATTTGCACAGTGCTTTCACTGATCCCAAACTGTATACCACAACAAAAACCTATTACTTGAACACCAATATCGTTCTGGTAAGGTTTTTTGGTCATAAATGAATCAATATCATTATCGCAGAAAAATCTAAATTGTGTTGACCCAAAGGATATTTAATGATATAAGCGGGTATAATGAGAATGGGAATTTGAAGATCTTCCCTGCCCCTTAATAGACCTGGGGAGGATGGGGGGAGGGGTAGAGGTTAGAAGGCCTCCCCTACTCTGAAAGTAAACTCTGACCCCTAATAGGCTGAATGTAATTACATGGGGCCTGTGATGGAGGGAATTTGCTGAAGGGTACAGCAGAGCCCACAGGAAGCTTCCCTGCTGTGAAGATAAACTCTGCCCCCTGATAGGTTGAATGCAGTCACATGGAGCCTGTGGTGGGAGGAGTTTGCTGAAGGGAAGCAGAGCCCACAGGAAGCTAGTCAGAGTAAGCCAGACATTGGGGGAGAGAGAGGTTTTTGAGTAAATACCGATCTTGTATTGGTTTATGGGAAGGCTGAAGGATGCTGTGGCTCTCAGCATTATTATGGCTTCTGAATATCTTTGGTACCATGATGGCTTACTGGCTTTGGGATTGGGTTTTCTGGTGTTTAAATAAATGCTTCAGTTCTGTCCTCTCTCTGGAGAGTTTGGTATACGTTGAGAACGAATGCCATGCAATACTTACAACCACAGTCTTTACTGTGATAGTGGGTGCTCTAAGTATTGCATTGGCACTACAGCAGGTTATGCCATATTATCAAAGAGTATTACACATAAAAAATGGAAAAGTTAGATCTAGAGTCGGAGAAGCTAAGCTTGAGTACCACTCTTACTCTTTCACTATCTATATTTCACCAAGTATACCCGTTATTGTTTATGAGGCTGCCAGAGAACCATCACTCAGCCAAAGCTTCTTACCATCTGTGGGCCTCAGCTTCCTTATCAGTAACACGAGGGTTGGACTCAATGCCCTCTGAGATCACTTTCAGCTTTAAATCTATGATCCATGTAAATCAATCAATATTAAGTGCCTAGTACATACCAGGCAATGTCGGGTGCTAGGAATTCCAAGACAAACATGCAACATATATCCTACAATAAGGTACATTGGACGGCTATATAGAAAAAACAAGGTGAAAGGAGTCTGCCTATGGACAGGGTATCCCTAAAGCCTTAATACAGTTTTTTGTTCTAACACCTTTAAGATGCACTAAGAGTTCTGGGATACCATATCAATGGAAATCAATAGACTATCAAAAGAGTTAGAGAAAGACCTCAAGTACTAATGTATCTATAAAGGATTTAGAAGAATCTCATAAAATGAGATTATAGTGTCTGCTAGGAGAAAAAATACCCCTGATTATAGAAATACTTAAATATCTAACCTAAATGCTTTTCTCTTTGTCTTAATGAAGATGAAGAATATCTAACTGAACCAACCCAAAATTTCAATCTACACATCAATATCAATATGCAGGATCGGGGGGAGAGGGATGTTAAAAAAAATGCCTCCCAATCCAAAAATCTGGACAACCCCTAGAGTCCTGGTGAATTATAGCAACTATCCTGGGGCCCATCCCTTGCACCCCTTGTGGAGTGGTATTGGGTACTACCCAGAAAAATGGTTCTGAAGGTAAAAAGAATATAGCTCTTTCATTCAGATACACAATTTTATAGAAAAAACACTAAACCCATACCAATAGAAATGAAGCAATAAAATTCTTTACCACTTATTCTCATTAAAAAGTTACAAGGCAAAACAATCATCTTTTATTCCTCTCTTCTTCCAACCACTGCCCCTGCACTAGGGTGAGATGCTGTTTTGGGTAACTTTTTCCTTTAAGACTGCTTTTGATATTCATTTAGCCTTCTACTTGCCTCTATTCCAACTCCCACCTAAAATCTCACAGAATACTAAAATAGCATTTTAATAGAAGTCAAGATGGCATGGTGAGAAAAGGGTTGGATTTAGTCAGAGCACTTGGGTTCCAGTTCCAACTCTGCGACTCTTGGGATGTCGCAAGCTCTAAGGTCTTCATTTTCTTCATCTGTAAAATGGTGGGGTCTTATTAGATGTTATGTACAGTCCCCTTCCAGCGCAGTCAACCTGACATGTGATGTTGCTTAAATGTAACCTTTCCAGTAGTAGTATGAAGTTCTATATGGTTAAATTACATTTCAAATGCCCTAAAATAATAGCTTAAATTCCTTAAATCTGTATAGTCCTAAGTCTATACTTCTTACCTTTAAAAAAAATTTTTTTTTTTTGCTTTTTGGAGCAAGGAAGGCAGGGCAATTGGGGTTAAGTGACTTGCCCAAGGTCACACGGCTAGTCTCTGTGTGTGTGTGTGTGTGTGTGTGCGTGCGTGTGTACATGCGCATGTGTTAAGTGTCTGAAGCCAGATCTGAACTCAGGTCCTCCTGACTCCAAGGCCGGTACTCTATTCACTGCGCCACCTAGTCATCCCTATACTTCTTACTTTTAAAGAATTTTCTTTCCTTTTCCAATTTTTATAAATTAATTTCTCACTTAGAATGGTATCACAAATATATCACAAATGTTCTGCATTCTGCAATAAGAAATTTCTCACAAACTCTTTTTATATGTTTCTGGGCCTAAAATGTCCCCCTGATGCCCAGATTCTATCTTATTAGCAGAAACCACAAATCCTGTTTCTCTAGGAGCTCTAGAGTCAGTGTGAAGATTGGGGTGGCTAACCACTCCCATGATTCCGTATCAACTAAATAAAGAATTATTTAAGTGCTACCTGCTCTCCAGGGCTCATAATCTAGGGAGGAAGCATACAAACATGATTAAAGGTAGAATGTAACAATGAGTGTACTCAGCTAGAAGGGAGAGAGTAGGAGATCAGAGGACAATTCATGCAAGTGGCATGTATACTGGGCCTCCAAAAAAAAAAAAAAAAGAGAACAGTTCCTACAGGCAAAGATGAGGAAATAATCATCCTAGATAGCAGAGGATGATCTGTACAAATGTAGAATAAGCAAGACAAGACAGGAAAAGAGACAGTGTTCTAATATGCTTTGAAATACATGCTGTATGAAGAGAAGTAGAGTAAACTAACGCAACATCAGGAGGTTGCCAGATTACAAAGCGCCTTAGGAACAGTATTTTTATCCTATTGATAATAGGGAGCTACTAAAGCTTTTGAACAAGAGAGTAACATACCCAGACCTGTGTGAGAAAGATTATTGACCTCTATGTGAAAGTTAAAGAAGAGAAGGAAGAGTGTGACTGAACGCAAGGACCTACTGGTTTTAGAGAGTATCATAATATTCCAGGCAAGAGGCAATGGGGACACAAATTAGGGTGGAAGCAGTACGAACGGAGAGATGTGGATCTATTCAAGATGCAGTTGAGATAGGGAGAAAGAAAAAAAAAAACCAGGCCTTGGCAAAGGACCGGATGTGGGGCATGATAGATACAGGAATCAAAGCTGACAATGATGTATTCAGTCTAGGTGACTGAAACTGGAAGCTGATAGAAGAGGCAGGTTTTGGGACTGTGAAAGAAAATTAACTATTTCCATTTTTATGTTAAAGAAAATAAAAACTGGTCTCTCTGACACTATTTTCTCCCTCAGATACAGTTGTCAGATTAACATTCTTTACCTTTACCATTCTTCATATCGTTCCACTGTTCTAAAGTTGCCAATAGCACTGGACTAGCTACTAAAACCCAAACTTTAAAGCCTCCTATCCTTCATTCCTCACCAGACTACACTTTGGACTTCTCAAACTGCCCCCCCATCCCGAAATGGCTTCTTCCTGGAAGATCAAGTCTAGACCCTTCAGCCTTTCCCCTAAGCATGTGGCTCCTTCCAGAACCTCCCTTCATCCTCTACATAGGGTATCCTCATCTCCACATCCCACTTTTGGCTTCCTTTTATGTGCTTTCTTCCTCCACTAGAATATAAGGCCTTGAGGGCAGCCACCATCTCTCTTGACGGCTAAAAATCTACTCTTCATTCAAGGGCCATCTCAAATGTCACCTTTTGCCAGTGAGAAATGACTTCTCCTTCTGAATTCCATATGACATTGTTTTGTCTTTCTTAATGGCATTTATTATTTATTCCAAATGGTTCGTACTTGTGGTAAACTCATTTTTAAGTAGAGAACTGTGATTCCTTTTTTTTATTATCTATTCAAAATCCTACACAAAATTTAGTCCAAACATACCTTTACAATCCTGTATCAACTAACTTGTCTTCATATGCTCTATGCTCCAGACAAATTGATTACTCATCATCCCCTTAAACACACTCTACATTTTCTTGCAGATGTCATTTCCCTCTCAGTCAAATCAACAAGCATTTATTAAAGTTTGTGCTATCTCTTCCAGGCACTGTGCTGGGTGCTAAGGATATAAAGTTAAAAATGTAAATGTCACTGTCCTCAAGAGGCTTACATTCTATCAAGCCTGAGAATATGCACTTAAGTATACATCTGATCTATACAAAGTAATATTCGTGTGAGGGCACTAAAAGCTGGAAGAATCAGGAAAGGATTTATATAGATGGTATCTGAAAGTAAGTCTTGAAGGGAACTAGGGATTTTAAGAGGTGAGGGTGAGGAAGGAGTGTAGTAATCTAGGTATAGGGGATAGTTGATGAGAAGAGGGAGATGACTATCTCATACATACAGACACATATACATACACATGTACATAAGAGTGAATGAATTATTTAAAAAAAACAGTAAGAACATCAGTTTGGTTGGGGTAATGTCTAATATATCAGGAAATGTAGCTTGGAGTCAGGTTGAGAAGGGATTTTAATAACCCAACATCAAAGTTGATTTTTAATCCTAGAGGCAAGAGGGAATCAATAGTGTCTGATGAGTAGGGGAGTGATATGGTCAGACCTCATTTACAAAAATCACTCTGGCAGCTATATGGAAGAAAGATTATAAACTTGAGGCACAAAAATCAATTAGGAGGCTATTGGAATAACCTAAATGAATGGTAATGAAGGCCTCAAGTAGGGTAGTAGATTTGTGAATGGAGAGAAGGGGATAGATGGGTGAGATGTGATAGAGGGAGCATCAATAATAACCAACAACTGATCAAATGAGTGGGGTGAATAGGGGTGAGGAATGGAGGATGACACTGAAAGGCTGTGGACTTGAGTACTTAGAAGGACAGTGGTACTCTCAACACAGAGAAAAAAGATCTGAAAACAGACGGGCTGGTGGGGAAAGATGATTTAGTCCTAAAGCAGGGATGCTCCATGATCTACTTCGAAACATCCAACTGGGAGATAGTGGTGTTGAAATGGAGTTCAGGAAAAGGCCTAAAGCTGGATATTAAGACATGTGAGTGATCCTAATGGAGATAATTAAACTCACAAGAGTTGGTGAGGTCACCAAGCTAAGAGTCTGTAAAGAAAGAAGAAAAAGTACCTACAGTTAGGGAGTAGGATATGAATGATGACTCAGTAAAGGAGACTAAAAAAGAATGGTCAAAGAGGTAAGAGAAAAACCAAGAGAAAGCAAATTAGGCAAACCTGTGTAGAAAGAGTAACCAGAGGTCATTTGTGTTAAGTGCTGCAGAAAGGTAAAGAAGTGTGAGAACTGAGTAAAGGCCACAGGAGCTGCCAATGAAGAATTGAATGATCTTATACTATATGCCACAATAAATTCAAAATGGGCATATACCATAAAATAAGTGATAGAGGCAACTACAAAAGATTAAATAGATAATTTTTATCAAATGAAATTGAAAAGCTTCTATACACACACGCATAAAAATGCCTCTAGATCATGGGAAAGGAAGAAAATAAGAAAACATTTTTATATCAAATTTCCCACACAGTGGTTTAGTATCCAGCATTACAAATAGATAGCAATATACATACGTATGCACATATACATAAGCACATGTAAAACTCGTGTTATGTACAAACATATACATGTGTGCACATATGTATGTGTATATATACTCCTGCCCTCAAATAACTCAACAGATTAGTCAAAGGCTATAATCAAAGACTTCTCAAAAGAACTGTAAGTTATTTTAAAAAACCATATGAAAGAATATTCCAAATTACTAATAAAAGTTTGAGGGGTTTCACCTTACCACCAAGATGATTAAAAAAAAAAATAAGAAGAGTCAATGCTAGACACAAGCATGAGGGTGGTAGAGCTATGAGTTAGCATAACCATTTTGGAATGGAATTTGGAATTCTGAACATAAAGGGACTTTCAATTCAGAGATTTCATGACAAAGTATATACCCCAGTGAGGTTACTGATAAAAGAAAGGATCTATATACACAAAAATATTTATAGTAGTACTTTTTGTGCTTCCTGAAAAAGTAACCATCTTTTGTGGCAACTGGAAACAAAATATATGTCCATTGACTGTGGAATGATTAAAGAAACTGTGGCACATAAACATAATGCAATATTATTATAGTAAGAAACAACAATACAATGAATACAGAGAAGCATTAAAAGGCTAACATTAACTGATCTAGAGTGAAGTAAGTACATCTGAGATAACAATATACAAAATGAACACAATAATGTAAATTAGAAGAACCACCACCACAAAACATTTTAAAAAATGAATGTTGCAACATTACAAAGAGTAACCATAGCTTAAAAAATGAAATATAAGGGGAGGCCAGGTAGCACATCGAGTAAGAGCACCGGCTCTAGTGTTGAGAAGACTTGGAGATCGAATCCTGGGCTCAGACACTTAGCACCCATCCAGAAACACCTGGCCGTGTAACCTTGAGCAAGTTACTTAACCCCAATTGCTTAGGGGCGGCCAGGTGGCTCAGCGAGTAAGAGCACCGGCTCCAGTGTTGGGATGACCTGGATCGAATCCCGGGCTCAGATACTCAGCACCATACCCAGAAATCACTGGCCGTGTAACCTTGAGCAAGTTACTTAACCCCAATTGCTTTAAAAAAAAAAAAATTAAATATGAGAAGACATATCCCCTACTCCTTTGCAGAGGCAAAGTATGGAACACTGGCTATATTTTTTATTGATTATTTTTCTTCGTTCTTTTAAAAGGTGTTCTTTATTATGTAGGATAATTCTGGAAGAATAAAAGGAGAAAGTCTACTAGGGTAAATTTAGGCAATGTAAAACCAAAATATTTTATAATGTTTTTTATTTATAAAATTTATAGAATATTTTATAAATTAATTGTTTAAAATTTATTTATGCTGGTAAACTTTGTGAAGGACAGATTCAGTTAAATGATAAAGATGGAAGCTAAACTGCAAAGGGGTAAGAAATCAATCTGAACATTGGCAGCAAATAAATCTGAACACTGAACATCCATATGGAAGATGGAATGAAGTTGGGAAAGTCTGGTGAAAAGAGATCAATTAGGAGTTCATAAGAACAGTTCAAGGGAGTGGTGATAAGGGCTATTCAAATTTAATTCCCTTCCATGTGACAACTCTTCAAAAGTACTTAGACAGCTATCAAGTTCCCAAGCTTTCTCTTCCTCAGATTGAACAAACCTAATCCTTTTAATTAATCTTTAAAGAAAAAAAAAGCATTTATTAAGTGCTTACTATGTATCAGGTAAGCCTGTAAGTAAGGACAGAAAGGCAAAAAAATCGTTCCTGCTCTCAAGAAGTTAACAGGGGCTTTTGTTTGAATACAGTTGCTTGTCTGTTGTCTCTTCCATTCTACTGGGAGTAGTTACGTTCAAAGAAGATACATACAAGATAATTCTTTTTCTGTTGTTACTCCTGCTTGTCCATGTATTTTCCAAAAATGTAGAAAACAAAATTGAATATAATACTCTACATGTCTAACACACAGTATTCCATATTCTATACAATTAAAACACAGGAACAAAATTATTACCTACTCCTCATTCTGGGCATTATACTTTTTTTTTTTTTGCCTTTTGGAGGGCAGTTGGGGTTAAGTAACTTGCCCAAGGTTACACGGCTAGCTTTTTTTGTGTGGGTGTTAAGTGTCTGAGGCCGGAACCGAACTCGGGTCCTCCTGACTCCGGGGCCAGCGCTTTACTCACTGTGCCACCTAGCCGCCCCAATTATACTTTCTTAATACAGGCTAACATGGCATTAGGCTTTTATGCCATTGACCCATACTAAGCTTGCAGTCCACTAATACCCTCAATCTGTCAAGGAAACTATTGTCTAGGCCAGGGCTTCTCAAACTTTTTCCATTCATGACCACTTTTCACGTCTTGGCAGCATTCATTGGCACTGCGTGGGCATGACAGCATGCCCAGTGCAAAGTGTGCATGTCATGCCTTCAGACCCGAGGTTGCAGTCAAGTTGCACCATGCAGCACAGGCAAGTACTATCAGAAACACCTTGGATTTATTACACGTTTAGACTTTTAATTAATTTTTGGTCTTTGTGCATTCAAAAACCTTTTACTGTTGCCAAATTGGTCAGACCCTATATAGGGTGGTGACCCACAGTTTAAGAAGCACTGCTCTAGACAAACCTCCCTCATCTTGCATTTGTGTGGAAGATTAAAAAAAGTATAGAGTGCAGAATTTTACACCTATTCCTATTAAATTTCATCTTGTTAGATTTGGTCCATCATTTTAACTTGACAAGATCTTTTTGGATTTTGACCATGTATATCAATTGTAATTTGACAACAACCATGTAAGATTTCATTGAAGGAACTGATTAAATTTTTAAAAGGTTGAACACCTGGACAAGGTAAGATCTCTAAGACACTCCACAACAGTATTCATTTGGAATTAGGTTACAATTTTTACCTCAAAATGGTTTGCATAAAAACTGAACATGGCCTAATAACATTATTTTTCAATATACATTGGTATGTTTTTGTTTTCAAAGAAATTTTATTTTAGGGGTACAGCCTATATATTTGGACCCAGGTAGCGTCAATTTAATGTAAATATTTGTTCCATATACGTTGCTTCAGACCCCATCACGTACATCTAAGGATGTCAGTTACAAGAAATCTACCTTGAAAGCACTTTCAAATCTTTATTATCTCACCTCCTACATTTCAAAGGGTTTTTATTCCTTTCACTGGACTAGGTGGCCTTTCTAAGGGTCTTTCCAGCTCTATATGACTCTTACAATTTTAATGTTTTTATATTGATAAATTATTTTAGAATTAAATTCAAAGACTGTATTTTAAACTTTACTTTTTAAAAGAGATTTACTGTCATGTAATTCTGAAAGCTGTAAAATGTGTTTGAAAGACTGAATCTGGGTTTGGCAATGCTAATTTTAGAAACTTGTGATGTTTTCAGCTTACATGTCTTAAGTTATAGGTCCTAATAACATTCAAATGCTGACATTTACTTTAATTTTTTCCTTTGGATATTATGGCTGTCAACTCAAATGAAGCTGGTTTGAGTTATTTAGTTGTATTTTACTAAATCTAAATATAGGACAGAATACCACCACCACCACCACCACACACACACACACACACACACACACACACACACACACACACACAGAGGAAAATATTATTAGAAATCATGAATTGCTGTGGGTTCTTTTTGGCACCATTTAGTTCATTGTTCAATTTAATTCAATTCAAATAAACACTTAACATTATCCTTTTTTGTGCACGTAGGCATGGGATAGATGTTAGGGATTAAAAATAAAGTGGGAATAAAAAACCCAGTCTCTGGCCTCCACAAGCTTATAATCTAATGGTATCTCTCTTCTCCCAATAAATAAGATTCCATACTTCCAGCTATAACCGAAGACCAAAAAAGGGATCCACTGAAAAAGTGGACTGACCAAAGGGACTATTTATAAATTAGTACTGATAAAATACTAATCCAAAAGTTCAGGTTAACTTCTATCCCAACCTGTAACATAGAATAGTTGCAAGAACAAATCCAATTCTACTATTTTCAAAGGATTCAATGTCATTTTTTATTCATAAAAACTAACAATACTCATTTAATGATATACAATATAGAATAAGTCTAGTGATGGTCTTCTATATATCTCATTCTAGAATATTCTCTTACTCAGAGGTTTATTAAGTCCCCTCAGTAAGATATATGTCAATGACTGAATCTAATCCTGCATAGTGGATGGAAAATTGTAGAAAGTAAAAATCTTTTTTTAAAAAGTTATCTTGGGGCAGCTAGGTGGCACAGTGAATAGATCACCAGCCCTGGAGTCAGGAGGACTTGAGTTTAAATCTGGCCTCAGACACTTAATACACTTACTAGCCGTGTGACTTTGGGCAAGTCACTTAACCCCAATTGTTCTCTTAAAAAAATAAATAAAAAGTTATCTTACTATGTTTGCAAAATAAATAAATCTTCATTTTTATTAAGTACCTACTTGCTAGGAATTGTGCTAGGTACAAAGAACACAAAAGACAAAGGAAAGAGTCCCTGCCACCATGAAGGTTATATTCCACCGGTCTTTTTAATACGGTGTCCAATAGTCTTAAATCTTCTGCGGCCTATGTGTGTTGAATCATTTTATTTTCTGTTGAATAATTCCAAGTTCAACTGAACAGTTCTTTATGTACTTCAACACCCCAAAAAAGAGCATTTTAACTCACACAATAGAACATACTATATGGAAAAAAAAGGGCAGTCTCCCCATTTCCTATCTCTTTCTTTTTAAAAAGGTATATAGCAGATGCCACATTGTCATTTTCAAAACTGTTCTACTTGGCTATGCTTCTTAACTTCCTTCAGTTATCATTTAGAATAATGCTTTGTACATAGTAAATGCTTTCTTTATTCATGCACAATAAAGTTACATTCTACTGGGCATAGTAGTTACGTCCAAAAACATTTATCTTTCTACACTTTGAATCCAACATTTCTGTCATCACAGGTCCTCTGGAAACATGGTTGATCACTGCCATGATCAGAATACTAAAGTCTTACTTTCTAATTGATGGGCAGGTACCATCCAGCTCTTATTTCCTTTTAATCTTTTTTTAAAAGAAGCTTTTTGTTTTGTATTTAATTATTCTCTCCCAAGTACTACTGTCCCTTTTAACCTTTCCTTCTACTTATTTCCATTTTTGTTTGATGTAATTATGGACAAAATCTATGTGTGCATGTCTTCAATTCTTTGTCCAGTTCACATATGAACAGTTGTTCTACGAAAAGTCCAAAGTCAGTAGTACCAAGACAAAATAAAAAGGAAAACATTCTATTGTCTTCCTTACAGGGGGATAAAGAAACCACAACAAATTAAATCTAGGGATCTGTATCTCACTTACCATAGAGAGAATTCAATCTAGATAGTTATTAATACTTAAGCATTACTCTCTGGAATAAAGGAGGTCAAATCTTAACAAGCAAAGAATAAAACAAGTCACTTCTCTGTCCCAAATCCACTCAGTATAGTGCCACATAACCAGTAATTGCTTAATAATGATTTTTCTAACACTGTTTTTCATCTGGTGATTTCCTGGAATTTGCACTTAACTCATTCTTCCACTTATCCCCATGAATGAGAGTCACAAAGTAACTATTTCTAGAGAATAAGGACTTGCACCCTATCTACCTGAAAAATTATTTTGGTTAGCAAATGACGGCTATTTTAATAAAAAAGCATGAGGCTCACTAATATTATAATCATAATATAGTTTTGATTTAATATTGTGAATAAATTCAAGTACTTCATGTTATTTAAATATAGGCATTTTATATTCAATTGAATAATTTAATCTTCTCAGGAGGTTTTATTATTTATGTTAGTAAAAAAGCACTTAAAATTGCAGGCTGACATTCTGTAATTTGTACTTTTATATTTCAGAAGTAGATTTTATACTTGTTCATGTCATTCCTCTTGATATAATGAGTTTTAAAGGAAACTTATTTTGATATGTTCTAAATATAAGGTACAGACAACTCTAATTACCTCTAATTAATAACCCTTAAAATTATTTGAGATTTCTAAGAGAAAAAGAAATGGATTTGTCCATTTTCTGAGTAACTAAAACTTCTCTCCAACTCAAATAAACTAAAGCTAAATGGGAACCAAATTACTTGTGACAGTGTGCTACATTCCAAATACCTGCAAAGAGTTGTTTACACAGGCCGGGCCTACATCTTTACCTCCTGCTCCCTTCCCAGGCCCTTAACAGACTTCCTGCCTTGTAGCACTCTATTGAAACAACTCTCTCAAACAATACCCCAAGTGTGTTATAGCTTTTCCTCAGTCCTCATCCTACCAGATCTTGATGCAGCTTCTGATGCTATCAACTCCTCCTTCCCTCCATTGTACTGTTTTTCCTTTATCTTCTGCAATACCGCTCTCTCTTTATCTGTGTAGTACACTGTTCTTCCTCGGCTGCTCTGCCTGCATCATTATCCATATTCTGCCTTCTAAGTGTCTGTTAAGGCTCTTTTCTGGGTGATCTTTTCCTTTTCCCCGGTTGGATCTCATTAGAACCCATGGATTTAATTGTCACCTCTATGTGACAATTATGACTACCAAATAGATATTTCCAGCCCTAATCTCTTTCCTGAGGCATGATGGATAAGAGGGCTGGATCTGGAACTGGGAGTCTCTGAGTTCGAAATTGGCCTCAGATACTAACTGGTTGACCCTGGACAATTTGATAAACCTCTGTTTGCTTTTTGTTCCCTCAATTGTAGAATGGGGGCAATAACAGCACCTACTTCACAGAGTTGTTACAAGGATCAAATGAGATCATACTTAGAAAGTGCTTAACATGGTATCTGGCACAGAGCAGCCATTACACAAACATTTATTCCTTTCCTTTCCTCATTTATGAACCCCAACAATTACCTCTTGGACATCAATACCTAGATGCCCTGCACAGGCAATTCCAACTCAACATACCCAAAACTGAACCCATTTCTTCCCTAAATGCATCTCCCTCCTCCAAACTCCACTGTCACTGTTGGTAGTCCTGCTCTCCCAATTACCCAAGCTGATGATCCCAGAATCAATCTCGACTCTTCACTTTACTTCAACCCCACTTCCACATGTCAAATAGGTTGCCAAATCTCATTCATTTTACTCCTATAAGAACTTATTCATCTGCTCCCTCTCTTTAGTCACCTAATAACTACCAAGACCACGCCATCATCACCTCCTGGTGACAATATTACTAATAGCCTCCTAACTGATCTCTCACTTCTAGTCCCTCCCCTCCCCCAACCTTGCCTTCAAAAGCCTGTCAAAATAATCTTATTAAAGCAAAGTCTGAGCTTTGTCAAATCATCAAATTATCAAATAGATTAAAAAGAAGTAAGTTGGGGGCGGCCAGGTAGCACAGCGAGTAAGAGCACCGGCCCCAGTGTTGGGATGACCTGGGGATCGAATCCGGGCTCAGACACTTAGCACCCACGCAGAAACACCTGGCCGTGTAACCTTGAGCAAATTACTTAACCCCAATTGCTTAGGGGTGGCCAGGTGGCTCAGTGAGTAAGAGCACTGGCCCCAGAGTTGGGATGACCTGGGATCGAATTGGGCTCAGATACTTTGCACCACACCCAGAAATAACTGGCCGTGTAACCTTGAGCAAGTTACTTAACCCCAATTGCTTAAAAAAAAAAAAAGACACGAATACTTCCAGTTCATATTGGCTCAATCCAGAATGCTAACATAACTTGTTTGCACAATGAAATGATGATGGCTGCAAGTTAAAGAGTAGGAAAAGTTTGTGCCAGGCTACGACCAAGGTTCTCTGATCATAAAATGTTTCTGTAATGACCTTGAAAAGATATTCAATTAATGAAGTATCAAAGATGGAAGGCAAGTTTGAGTGCTTGTATTCTACCTTACAAGTTGACTACAGGATAGCTCAGAACATAAACATAGAAGCACAAGCACAGGTCCAAGAAAGAGCCTGCAGAGAAAGGCACAGACCTACAAGAGGGGTATCAAAAGAATGAGGGATCAGAAAGAATTACATCTTGCAAAAGGGGATTTAAAGAAAAGTCTTGGTCAGGGAACAAGAAAGGAAAAGCAGGAACACTGCAGAGCAGGGTGTGCAGGAAGCAAATAAGTAAAGCAGAGGAAAATAAAGTCTTAAACTGAGAACAGGGAGATATCATAAGTTTTAGGCCCCACACTACCTGACTTTAAGTATCTGTCTGTCTGTCTCTCTCTGAGTTTTCTCATCTGGGTATGGGATTTAAATTATCTTTGGTCCCCTTTATCTCTAATCTATTACAATAGTGTAAATGTTAATATATTGGACAGAGAAAGCAGTATTACTTAACTCTTATTTTATTTCTCAATCAAGAGTAATAACCAAAAAAGTAGAATAAGACTGGTTAGTAGAAGAAAATTCTACTGTGTTATTTGAAACCTAAGCCCTGTGTGGCTGAGACCAGACTCTTAGCTTAGAGACCAGATCTGTTTAATGCTCAACTAAGGACTTCCACGTTATGCTGACAAAAACCTTCTGGGGAGCCAAAGATCAATGAAAGCAGTTTGCTTCCATTATACATCTCAAGTACCCTATGTGTCTTATCTAGAAACTGCGTATGTGTTGGTCAATCAACTATTTATTTGTTCATTTGTTTGAACTTTATGTAATAAAAAACTTACAGCGGCTGGGGTGGGGGGGAGGAGCGGCGTAGACTACCTCTTTTTTGGCTCTCCCCTCTACTGAATGACTTATTAAATTCCTTTTAGAAACTTTTCAATTCTGGGTTTTATTCTTGACAGACTGACAATTTTTGGTGTCAGAAGAGGGAATCTCTGATGATTGAACTGAGAAGCCCCAAGGCTAATGGTGAGTAAATTTCTGGGATCTCAAGGTTGAGGGGCAAAGGTCTAACCTATACAAAATCAATCTGCATGGTGAGAACCAGATGAGTAACCTTAGGATTCAGGTGGAATGCAGGCAAGTGTAAGAGACTGTGTGGTACCTTGACCTGGAGTATTACTCAGGGTTGGGTTAGAATTAGTCTAGACCCCTTAATGGCAAATTAGGAGACTTCTTGGGCTAATCAACCAAAGGCTCTGAGGGGGAAACACTGTTCTCGTTCAGTTGTTCAGTAGTGTCCAGCTCTTCCTGATTCCATGGACAATAGTTCACTAGGCCTTTCTACCTTCCATTATCCTGAAGTCTGTCCAAGCTGACATTCATTGTTTCCAAGATACTCTCTATCCATCTCATCCTCTGCCATCCCCTCTTCTTTTGCCTTCAATCTGTCCCAAAATCAAGGTCTTTTCCAAAATGTCCCATCTTCTCAATATGTGGCCAAAGTATTTAAACCTCATCTTCAGTATTTGATCTTCCAGTGAATACTGTTGATAGATTCCAGATACAAAGATTTCTTTTTAATGCATTAATACACAAGGGATATCTGTCAGTCTAGAGTCAGTGTTTTTCTAGGTTCTGAGTGAACTATCATGTATGCACGGTATGTGTGAAACTCCAGAATGTGATTATTTTCTTAATTTCTGCTTTTTGGAGGGCAATTGGGGTTAAGTGACTTGCCCAAAGTCACACGGCTAATAACTGTCAAGTGTCTGAGGCCAGATCTGAACTCAGGTCCTCCTGACTCCAGGGCCAGTGCTCTATTCACTGCGCCATCTAGACACTCCAATTTTCATAATTTCTAATGTCTTATTTCTGCTCCAGGATGGATTTATAATAGAAAAAACGAATAAGATTAAGGCCTTGTATGTGCTTATTAATTGTTATTGCAAAAACATAAGAAAAATACCAACCCCCAAACTGTGATTAGTGAAACTTGCTTATTTGAGGCAAAATCTCTTAGGGATATAATTTTATATTATTCTGAGTTTTGATTTCAGGTATGGTTATCTGAATTTTCATTAAACCAATAACCTACCATTTAAGGGAAATGCCATGTTTTACTCAAAGGAAGAGTAGCCCGAGAAGTAGATATTTGTACTTGGGAAGATTCGAAGAACAACATTTGCAAATGCAGTGATGGGATCTTCTTAGGTTTCTAAATTGGAAATTTTCCAACCTCGGTAATTCTGAGTCTGGTTATGTACTCTGTGAATAATGTGGAACTTTGCTGAATGATTAGCTATTTCAAAATAAATGTTAACTATGATTCTCATCTGGAGTCAAACAGAGCTAAGGGAGTTTTATCCTGATATCAGTTCAATCTGTACCTTTGAAGATACAGTCTTGGTGCTGTTATAACCTTGTTCTTCCATTTTCTTATAGCAAATTTCTATATGGCAGACAAACAATAAAAGTTTTTAAACTAAATGATGAATCTTATTGAAATACTTGACATCTCTGAACAATAGGAAACAAGTATGAAAGGTCTTACCTTTTTTAATTTTTCTATTTTGAAATTGGGGTCACTAATAGTTGTCTAGTTGTGTAAAAGATTAGGTTTTGACTCATTATTTTAATGAGCTTTCTTTGAAACCTTAACCTAGCTCTCAGTTTCTATAATTGTGCTTCTGCTAATACAGGAATCTAGGGTTTTTTAAAGTCCAAAAGGGAGGAAACTGTACGAAAACATTATTACATTGTTTGAACCTAGCCCTGCATGGCTAAGAAAATAAACTTGTTGCTTAGAAAACAGATCTGTTTAATGTTTAACTCAGGACATCCAGGTGATGCTGACAAAAATTCAGGGAATGTGAATATTGATGTAAGGAGTTTCCTCCCATTATACAGGTCAAGTAATCTACGTATCTCATCTGTCTAATCTGGAAACTGACTACATGCTAGCCAATCAGCTGCTGTTTCCCTATTACTCTCAATTCTATATACGTTAAGATGCTTGTGAGGAGTGGGTCACTCCTTTTTTAGCTCTCCTCTCTACCACAGATAACTTAATAAACTTTCCAAAACTTTTTTCAGTTATGGATTCTGTTTTATGCAACCTATATTAGACATGAATTGATGTTCAAAGAATGTGAAGGTGAGAAATTTCTAAGACAGAACTTAGTTGCTCTGAGTTCAAATCTCTTGCACAAATCAAATTATATGCCCTACAGTACTAAAATTTTGTAGATGTGATTACCAATGTGATTGGTCTTTATGGAGTGAACAAGATCTGGAAGAAATGCAAGTCAATATCTTTCCATTTTTTGAAAAGAAAGAGTAGATTACACAAAATATAAATCAGAAATCTTCAATTCAATATACATTTACATTTAGTACATGCCTGATACATGTATGTATAGAACTGTGTTATGCACTGAAAATACAATATTAAAAAAATTTCACTGGTTTCAAAGACATACCAATCTCAGAGGTGGAGGAAAAAAAAATCAATCAACACAAAAATGCCCAATAAATACCAGGCAATGAGACACGTGAAAAATGTGTCAACAGATAATTGCTATTATTGTGCTAAGTACTGCACAAGGTGCTAGGGAGACAATTACAATCCCTACTTATAATGAGCTTATATTTTAATGGAAGAGACAAATATATATCAAGTATATAAAAAATATAGGATAACAAAAGTCAAATATAAAATACATCCACAAAATAGTTAAAATATAAAATCATTTGGAAAGACAGGGGTGGGGTGGACTGGGTCAGGATCAAGAAAGATTTCATGTAGAAGATGGTACCTGAACTACATCTTAATGGAACTCTATGAAGCAGAAGTAAGAAAGCAGTGCATCCCAGGCATGGAGGACAACCTGCACAAAGGCCCAGAAATGTTGTAAAGGTAAAATTGCTAAGGCTTTGGCGTATTGGATATAGGGGTGGAGGAGGTGTGGGGGTGTGAAAAAGATCAAGGATGACACCTAAGCTTTGAATCTAAGAAGATGGTGATAACCTCTACAATAAAAGGAAAGCCAGGAAGGGGAGGTTTTGTTTTGTCTTGTATCTTGGGGGAAATAATGAGCTCAATATTTATTTTTACGAAATAGAGAGTTATTATTTTTAAGTGAAAAATGTTATGATTAGACCTGGATTTTAGGAAGATTACTATATCAATTGATGTGAAGGCTATATTTAAGAGAAGAGACGTTGAGTCAGGAAAGCAATTAAAATGCTAAACAAACAGAAGTCGAGGAAAAAGTTAATGAAGGCTCTACCAAGAGTGGTGAAAATGTGAAGATGAAGAGGAGGTGGTAAGTTGTGGGGGAAGAGTCAACTTGACAGAATCAACTGAAAATGATCTGGTGGTTGGGAATAAGAAGGGAAGACTTCACCTTCTAGGATAAGAACTCACTATTTGGGGGTGACTAGGTGGCACAGTGAGTAAGAGAGCCAGCCCCAGAGTCAGGAGGACCCGGAATCGGTTCTGGCCTCAGATACTTAACACCCACACAAAAAAGAACTGGCTGTGTAACCTTGGGCAAGTCACTTAACCCCAACTGCTTTAAAGAAAAGAACTCAGTATTTGACAAAAACTGCTGGGGAAACTGGAAAATAGTATGGCAGAAACTGAGTATAGACCAAAGTCTGACACCATATAACAAAATAAAGTCCAAATGGGTACAATATTTAGATATAAAGGCTGATACTAGTTTATCTGTCAGATTTATGGAGAATGGAAAAATTTATGATCAAACAAGAGATAGAGAACATTATGAAATGCGAAATGGTTAATTTTGATTACATTAAATTGAAAAGATTTTGCACAAAGTCAATGCAACCAAAATTAGAAGGGAAGCAGAAAACTGGGAAAGAATTTTTACAACCAGTGTCTCTGATAAAGGCCTCATTTCTAAGATGTATAGAGAACTGAGTCAAATTCATAAGAATACAAATCATTCTCTAATTGATAAATGGTCAAAGGGTATGAACAGGCAGTTTTCAGATGAAGAAATTAAAGCTATTTATAGTCATATGAAAAAATGCTCTAATTCACTATTGATTAAAAAGATGCAAATCAAAACAACTCTGAGGTACCATGTCACACCTATTAGATTGGCTAACATGACAAAAAAGGAAAATGATAAATGTTGGAGAATATGTGGAAAAGTTGGAATACTAATTCATTGTTGGTGGAGCTGTGAGCTGATCCCACCATTCTGGAGAGTAAGTTAGAACTGCGCCCAAAGAGCTATAAAAATGTGCATACCCTTTGACTTAGCAATACCACTTCTAGGGCTGTATCCCAAAGAAATCATAAAAATGGGAAAATTTGGATCCACATGTACAAAAATATTTACATTATTTCTTTTTGTGGTGGCTAAGAACTAGAAACTGAGGGAATGCCCATCAATTGGGGACTTGAACAAGCTGTGGTATATGAATGTAATGGAATGCTATTGTGAAAAGATGAACAGGTAGACTTCAGAAAAACCTGGAAAGATTTATATGAACTGATGCTGAGTGAAGTGAGCAGAACCAGGAGAACACTGTACACAGTAATAGCCACAGTATGCAATGACTGACTTTGATAGACTTAGCTCTTCTCACCAATGCAAGGACCTAAAACAATTCAAAATGACTCATGATGGAAAGTGCCATCTACATCCAGAGAAAGAACTCTGGAGTCTGGATGCAGAGAGAAGCAGACTATTTTCTTTTTTGTTGTTTTGTTTTTTTCTTTTTCTCATGGTACCTCCCATTTGTTCTAATTCTTCTATACAACATGATGAATATGAAAATATGTTTAATAGGAACATATATGTGGAGCCTACGTCAGACTGCATGCCATCTTGTGAGAGGGGAGGAGAGGGAGAGAGAGAAAAATTAAAACTTATAGAAGTCAATGTTGAAAACTAAAAATAAACTTCAAAAAAAAAAAAGAAGTAGGGAAGAACCAAAAATTATATTGAAACTTCAAATGCAGGTGACTGGTTGTGACACGATCAAAAAAAAAAAAATAGGCAAGGTTCTTTGAAGCAATGGGGAGACCATGGGTTTAGGACATTGCATGTTATATCAGAATATTTTTTTTATATGTTCATCCATTTTACTTCATTTTTTCATTTCTTCCCCTTTTCTCTTCTACATTATAAAGAATGGTTCTCTGGAAGAGGGATACAGTGGGCACTATAGGTGATATTTTTAAAAATCCACAAAAGTAAATTTTTAAATAAAGATACAGGGAAGTTACAAGGAACAGGCAGGTTTTTTTCTCTGCCCTGGAATGTATATAAGAAAGATCTTTGATTTACATAAAGACAAAGAAACAATAAGTACCAAATTTGTAGACAACAGGAAGCTAAAAATAACAGCTATTTTTTTAGTTAAATCTACAATTAATGATCCAAAGCTTCTCATGTACATGTATAAATATACACATAGTTACCTTCATACACATATACATATACTTACATATGCACACACTAATAAATTCACATTTGTACAATTAAGCCAAAAAAATCCATTTTAAAAGTGTAGAGGTGAGGGTATACATGGGGAAAAGGAGGCATGGAAGAATGGAACAGGCTAAATATGTTTCTAGACAGCAATTCATGTAAAGATTGGGGTGCTTTAGTTGACAAAAGCACAAAATACATCAATAGTCATGTAGCTGCCAAAACCCTAATGGAATAATAATCAAGTGTAGCATCCAGAACAAGACACACAACAATCCTATTATACTGAGACCACATGTACAGTACATAGCCTCTAAGCTATGTCTTAAAAGAACATTGAAAAACCCAAGTACTGTCAGAGAAGAGTGACCCAGATGGTAAAGGTACTAAAAACTAATGCCATATGAAAAATACTTCATGGAACTGAGGATGTTTATGCTGTATAAAAGAGAAAAAAATGGAGTAAAGAAAAGGATGGACTATGGTAGTAGTCATAAATTATCAAAAGCAACTATCATATGGAAAAGAGTTTAGACATCTATATAGCTCCACAGGGTTAAACTAGATAGAAACAATGGGTAGAAAAAGTTACAGGGAAGTAGATTTCATCTCAATATAAGGAAAATCTTCCTAGTAATTGGAGACATTCAAAAGTGAAAAGTGTTGGGGCAGCTAGGTGGTGCAGTGAGTAAAGCGCTGGCCCCGGAGTCGGGAGGACCTGAGTTCGGTTCCGGCCTCAGACACTTAACACAAAAAAACTAGCCGCGTAACCTTGGGCAAGTTACTTAACCCCAATTGCCCTCCAAAAGGCAAAAAAAAAAAAAAAAGATGAAAAGTGTTATGCCTTGTGAAATACCAAGTTACCTGTCCCTGAGATAAACATGCAGGGTTCATACATCAAGTAGAAATAGACATAAATTCCTCCCAAGGGTCTTGTGTTTATTGTCAACTAAACTAAGCACCTGTCTTTATTACATGAATATGACATGAATTACATGTTGAGAAACATTTAGCCCTGCTTCATTTTTCTACTAAACATGGCTGTGGCAACTTACACATTAATAGGCAGTCTATAAACATTGACTGAATTGGTTAACACTCATATGCTTTGAATGTGGTAACAGCAGAATAAGTGTCAGAAGAAATAATGTGAGTCTGAACTTTTCCAGTCACTGTACTATACTTTTTAGATGACTCACATAAAAGAATGGCTGAAATAAGATGGCAGTATAAAGAACCAATTTTGAGAAAAATCAGATGTTTGCAAGAGATGCCTAATGCTTTATTTGTCTATGATACTAATGGAAATGTTGAGTATATGGTCTCCAGATGGTTTTAGTTTAGATATAAAATAAGATGTTAAGATAGTGAAAAAAGTCACTGAAAACCACCTGTACTAACTAGATATTCTCTTCCTTAACCATTGATTTCTAAAAGTACTGTATCTATAAACCCCACTTCATACTACTGCCCCAGAAAAGACAGCACAAAAAGTGGTATCAGCACATTTTAATCAATGAACAAGCATTCAATAAGCACCTACTATATGCCAAGCACTGTGGTAGGCACTATGAATACAAAGACAAAAGTAAAGAACTACCCATACCCTCAAGGAGTTTGCATACTAACAGGGGAGACAACACGCACAACATACAGGTATACGCAAAACATTACATAGATAGTAGATCCTTAGGTAACCTGCGGAGAAGAAAGGAAAATCAATAAAGGTCACATACCTAAGGAGGAACTTGCTTGAGTGGAGTCTTGAAGGCAACCAGATTCCAAGAGATGAAAGTGAGAAAAAAGAATACTCTAGGACTAGAGGTCAGTCTGTACAAAGGTACAGTTTATACAGGATAACAAAAACGCCAGAATGAGTGGACTGCACAGTGCAGGGAAGGGGGTTAAGGTGTAATGGAATAAGGCTAGAAAGGTAGGATGGGGCCAGATTATGGAGAGCTTTAAATGACAAACTAAGTAAATCTAAACTTGATCCTAGAAGTAATAAGGAGTCACACCTAGAGGTTACTGAGTAAGGCGATACCATGGTCAGATCTATGCAACAGTAAAAATCACTTTGGCAGCTCTATTAGGAGAAGAAGCTATCAGACAGGAGGGGAACAAAGAAAGAAGAATATCACAAAAACCAAAGGGGAGAATATCCAGGAAGAAAAAGTTACCAACAGCATCAAATGCATGGAAGCTAAGAATAAAAACTGAGATAAGGCCACTGTATTTGGCTATTAAGAGATAAATAGTAACTTTGGAGATGACAGTTTCAGTTGAGTGATAATGTCAGAAGTCAAAGGGTTTAGAAGAAAATAAAAGAAAAGGAAGTGAAGGCAATGAGTATATATACAATTTTTCCCAAGAAGTCTGGCTGAAAAATGGAGAGATACAGGACATTGGAATTTTTAAGGATAGGGGAGACTTGGATGTGTTTGTAAGCAGTAAGGAATGAACTAGTCAACAGGGAAAGAGTGAAGATGAGAGAGTGTGTATATGATAGTGGGAAATATGCTGGAGAATACAGGAAGGGATGGGAATGACAGTATATGTAGAGGGGTTGGTCTTAGTGAAGATAAGGGCAACCTATTCATTAGAGAACAAGAAGAAGAATGAAATACAGAGGAACTAATGTCAAAGGACTGTGAAATGAAGACAAAGGGAGAAAAAGGAAGCACAGCAAATGGCCTTGACTACTGGTATAATATAAGGTAAAATACTCAATTAAGAGGAGGGGGGAAGGGATTTTTTCAAAGAGAAAGACTAGAAAACTGTCATTGTGTGATGAGTGGTATAGAGAATCAACAAGGGAGGAGTAAAAAGCATGCCTTGGTGCAGTCAAGGTATTCTCTAAGATGAAAGGCAATCTTTTCTAAGGAGAAAAAACTACATCTCATACTCTAAGAAAAAAAATGTTCATGGAGGACATACTAATTTCATGGGTAAGCTGACTCAATTTCTAGCATGCCTGTGATGTAAAGGTCTCTAAATACATACAACTTTAGCAGAAATATGTGCACAAACACACAGACACACAGAGGTGTGTGTGTGTGTGTGTATGCTTGCGAGTGTACACACACAATTCACTAACTTATCACAATAAAAACTCTGAACATTAAAAAGGATTTAAAACATTTCTGTTAAAGAGCAACAGATTTCAAAGGTGGAAAGAGCCACACCTGAATGCTGTCTGCTCAATTCATGATTTTGGGCGATTCAATTAACATTCTCTAAACCTGTTTCTTCATTAGTAAAATGGAAATGATACTGACACAAGCTCTAGGGGTTGTTGTGAAGGAGAGGGACTAGACCAACCAAGGATTATCAGTTCAGCGAATTTCTAGGTGAAGCAGCTCCCTTTCCCTACAGAGGTCAGCGGCTTCTGTACAACATATAATGTTACTCAGTAGTTGCCTAGAACAGTAATAGGTGAAATGATTTGTCCAAGGTTACACAGTTAGTGTGTCAGAGGCAAGACTTGAAGCTAGCCTTTTCTGGGCCCAAGAATAATTCTCTATCCACTACACTTACATGTTATGAAGAAATATAGCTTTTCAAATCTTAAAAGTGCTACAAAAATATAAACTAAGTTACTATTATAGTGCTTAAGATGCTATCTAAGTAGCAGGAGGCCAAGGTATTTCAGTTGCAAAGACTATGGTACCCCTTTTGGCTCTTAAAGCTTTGTTGTTTGCTAGGAAAGATGAGAATTTCAAATATAAGCTACAAGGTTTTTGTTGAGAAATGGGTGACTACAAGTCCCTATCAAAGTCATCTACAGTAAAATGACTCAGAGGGAAAGAAGTCTCATGTTGTTCTTTAAAAACCAAAAATTAGGAATATATAGGATACCAATCTCTATGTCTCTGTCTTGTGAGCAGCCATGCTTTAAAAGAGCAAGTTTCATATCACTGTTTATGACATAATTTGCCAGGCTCGCAAATCAATTTTTATCACAATCTTGTAGAGCACATTTTTTTTTACTCTTATCTATCCTCAAGAAATGCTCATTGAGGAGCCACATAATAAAACATGTTAGATACTTAGATTTATTAAATACATTTTGACGTTTTAGTTATGTACCAAACTTCTGACAAAAATCACTGAAGCCACAAATGCAAGCCACAAATCCCTAAAAAGAGTAATAACAGCTTAGTTTTTCAAACCACAAGAAATTGTTCACTGCATTTCAGAGTAAGTGAGGGGGAAGGACAGAGGTGGAAGAGAACGGCTTTTTGGTGATGTTAAAGACTCATAATAAAAAAACAACATAAAAATGTAAAGAAAGAGTAAAACTGGGGCAGTTAGGTGTCACGGTGAATAGAACACCAGCCCTGGAGTCAGGAGGAGTTCAAATCTGGCCTCAGACACTTGACACATTTACTAGCTGTGTGATCTTGGGCAAGTCACTTAACCCCAACTGCCTTGCGTTCCTCTCTCCAAAAAAACTCTTTTAAAAAGAGCAAAATTAAAGCATCTGGTTCTCGATATATACATTGAAGTTAACAAACATTTATTAACTCCTTACTATGTGCCAAGCACTGTGCAAAGCACTAGAAATGCAAAGAAAAGCCCCTGCCTACAAGGAACCTATATTCTGAAAGAAGTAAAAAACATGTAAACAGCTAGGAAGATAAAAGGTATGTAGAGAATAGATGGAAGATACTCAAGAGGGGAAGTTATCAGCAATAGTAAGGATTAGGAGAAAAGCCTTCTGGAGTAAGTGCGATTTGAGCTATACTCTTGAAAGAAGTCAAGAAAACTAAGCAGTGAAGGTGATGAAGTAGAACCATACTGGCACGGGGACAGCTAACACAAAGGTCCAGTGGAGGGAGGAGACTACTTTGTTCCAAGAACGTGAAGTAGGCCAATGTGTTCAGAACATGGAGTATGTGGGAGAGTCAAGTGTATGAAGATGGAGCTATGCTGATTTAAAGTTGTGAATGAGCAATAATCAGAAGGGATTATAAATACTTCAACTAACTGTCCAAACTTCAAAAAAAAAGCCAACCATCTTAAATTTTGATAAATATTTTTAAGCATACTAAATCCTGAAATACATGTTCACATTTAAATAAACTACGAAAGATAAGAGAATAATTGAGAACACCATGGCATACTAAATAGATTCTCAACTTTGAAAACAAAAGGCTTGCCTTTCAAGCCTTGCCTCTATCTAAATGAGTGACCATAGGAAAGTCATTTAAACTCTTAGAGCACAAGACAATGATTTTAGAATGTAAGTTAATGATGAGCTGTTGATCTGCATCAATGGAGAGAATTTCTACAAATGGAAAAGTTCCACCACACTGATGAAATCTCTGGTCCCCTGGGGATGCAGTGGATAGAAGCTTGGGCCTTAAGTCAGTTAGACCTGAGTTCAAATCCAGCCTGATAATTGCTAGTTGTTTGAACCCTCAGCAAGTCACCATAAAATTTTTTTTAAAAACAAACAGCAAAAAAGCCTCTTATGTTTGATTCAGTTTGGGGGATAATGAAATAATAAATGAAATAATTAATAATAAAATAATGAAATAATAAATGAAATAATAGTTGTAAAGTATTTAGTACTTTACCTGGCATATAGTAAGCCCTATATAAATGCTTGCTTTTCTTGTCTCCTTCCCTCCTCCCCATTTAATAATCAATGGCCTGTCTTTATATAATATTTAAGCTTTACAAAGTGCTTTAAATTATATTACATAGATATTGTAAATGTTTTTACCTTAGTCAGAAACACACGTCATGCTATCAAAAAAGTAGGCAAAGGTAATGCAAATGGTTTGCAAAACATAACTCGAGAGAAGTACAGCAGAAGATAATGAAGGGAATCATTTCATAAAACATTGAAAAGAAGCCTACAGAAAGTTTGGCATGATCACCCCAAGTATATATAATAATAAATAATAACAATCACAAAAATAGCTAGCATTTATCCAGTTCTTTAAGCTTTACAGAGTGTTACACAATTATTACCTCATTTTATTCTCACAAGCACCTTGGGAGATAGGTGCTAGCATTATCTCCATTTTACAAATGAAGGATCCTTGAGAGAAAGAACTGTCTTGCTTAGCACAATCCTTGAACAGAGTAATAAACATTTAATAAAACATTTCTCATTCATTCGTGAAAATGAGTGATAGGGAGGTTTTAATAGACTACATTCTACAACAAATCACACTTTTATAGTTTCACAGTTGACTGAAACTTGAATACCTTATTCTGTTTGTTTCCTGACTACAAAAAGGGCTTTGATTGGTAGAAAAAATGCAGACTAGAAGACTAGAAGAAGACAGTATGTGTCTCCCATGCACATATTAATATCATATGTGACTCCTTGATAAGCACAACCATGGTACTAAGTTTCCTTATTACTCTTCCAAATCAATAACATATGAGACATAAATGAGAGAGAAATGCTCAAACATTTTTTTACCACTGTCGTGGAAGATGTCCTGAAAAAGAGATTCTCTATGAGAGAGAATGAGTGGTGAGGCACTCCAAATGTTCCTGTTTGTGGTAACACTGTTGATTTCACCAAGTCCCAAGACACTATGGCTGGCCTAAGTGAAACCTACAGCTAGAATTTGGAATTATGCCCAAAGGGCAATCAAACTGTGCATGCCCTTTGAACCAGCAATACCACTACTAGGGTCTGTATCCCAAAGAAATTATAAAAAAGACCCATATGTGTAAAAATATTTATAGCAGTTCTTTCTTGTGGTGGCAAAAAGCTGGAAATTGAGAGGAACCTATCAATTGGGGAATGGCTAAACAAATCTTGGTATATGAATGTATTGGAACAGTTATTGTGCTATAAGAAATGATGAGCAGGCAGACTTCAGCAAAACCTGGAAAGACCTATGTGAACTGATACAAAGTGATATGAGCAGAACTAGGAAAAGTAACAGTAACATTGTGTGATGATCAACTATGAATGACTTGGCTCTTCTCAGAAATACAATAATCCAAGATAATTCCAAAGGGCTCAAGAAAGAAAATGCTATTCAAATTCAGAGAAAGAACTGATGAAATCTGAATGCAGATTAAAGCATACTGTTTTCAATTTCTTTATTGTTTTCATGTTATTTTTCCCCTTTTCATCTGTTTCTTTTTTTGCAATATGATTAATATGATGCATACATATAACCTATATCAAATTATTTACTGTTTTAGGGAGGAAGAGGAGGAAAAAAATTAGAACTCATTTTTTTAAATGAACACATACTCTCTTTACATGTAATTGGAAAAAATAATATACTATTAAAAAAGAAAGACAGAAATCCACAGATACTCAAAAGATCAATCAATGAAGGGAAAAAAATTTATATTACTCAAAATTTTGATACTAAGTTGGATGTACAGATCATTAAGTAAAGCCATCAGCCTATGTCTGTCTTGGAAAGGCACCATAGCTAGCTATGCCTGGAGGAGGAAAATAGACTGAAACCTACGTAGCAGGTTTTTTTTATCTTTTTATGATTAGTATTCTTCTTAGTACGCTATAGAACCACAAACGATGGGACACTCGATCTCTGAAAATTCTAAATTGTAGATGACTCAAAAAGCAATGGAGACAAATGGAGAGTAGAAGTAGAGAGCAGCATATTAACAAAGACCAACTAACCAGGTATGGGACGAATGAGTATATAAAACATGGTGGAGAATATTTGACAGTAAAACAGGGACATTTTAATAATATTCTTTATAAAATTCATGACTTCATAGCAATTAAAGCAGAAAAAAAATAGTGTAATGTAACAATGACTGCATTATATTGATTTTTACCATGGCTTTAAACTCAAACTGTTCCCTTAAAGAAATAACATTGTGTTCTTTGTTTCATTTAGGGAGCTTGCCTACACCATACAAATGCCACATCTAGGTGTTGAGGATGGTTTAAATAAAGACCCACAGAGGCAAATAAATGGTGTTTTTAAGATGACAGTATGATATTCAGTCTGCCTAGAGACTAGGGATAATTTTGAATAGTTGGACATAAATGTGGATAAGAGAATTAAAGATACATTTTAGAAGGCAGCCCTGTGAAGTGGGATCTGATATAGCAGGCAATGAAGAATCACTACAGATTCTTGACCTGGACATGATGTGATTGAAGGGGTATTTCAGAATTCAAAAGCATTTGTTGAGCACCTGTTATGCTCAAGAAATTGTACTATATATATTCATTTTGCTTTTGTCTTTTTTTCTTATAAAGAGGATGTATTTTGGTACCTCGATTCCAGATCCAACAACAGAGTCCAGCGGTCTCTTCTTCCTTGGTCCAATGGCTGCAAGGGCTGTAATATTGGCATCTCTTTGTTGCATTTGTGCCAACTCTAGCTGCTGCATCTAGGATACAAGGAAACACAATGTGAATACAAACATCTGAGAAAATGTCATTCAATCCCACACCTCTCCCCCTGCTCACTTCAATACATCTATTTTAATATAATAAGGCATCTTTCCATCAAGGATAATTTTGTAATTTGCAATGCCCAATAAAAATGAGATTAGAATTTTGTTGTTCAGTCGTCTTCAGTCATGTCCAACTCTCCATGACCCATTTGGGGTTTTCTTCACAAAGACACTGAAGTGATTTGCCATTTCCTTCCCCAACTCATTTTACAGATGAGGAAACTGAGGCAAATGGGGTTAAGCAATTTGCCCAGGGTCACACAGCTACTAAATGTTCAAGGCCAGATCTGAACTCAGAAAAATTAGTCTTCTGATTTTCAAGTCTGGTGCTCTATTTACTGTGCAACCTTATTGCACCATGAGATGAAAGTACCAATGGTAAAATATATAAGCACTAGACTGGCATCTGAACAAAACAATCACAGGAAAATTCCCAATCTTCCCTATGTCTCCTCCTTAAAACACTCTCCTGCTCTTAATTTTACAAAGATAAAAAAGTGTTGAGTGTGAAGAACAGGAAAAAAGGCCTTTGAGGTTCAGCCCAATTCTAATCCAGATTTAAAATGGTAAAAGATGTCAAAACAATAGATATAAAAAGCTCAATCAAAAGCAAACCTTTTCTGATACAAATGGGTAACAAAAAAAAAATTTCATGTTTGCATTCTGTGCTTTGGTACAAAATGTGTTCCAGAGAAGGAACTTATTTAATATTTATTTCTGTGCTCTACAAAAAAAAAACACAGGAAAAATATATGATAGCTATTTTGAAAACCATCAATCACATACAAATTCACAGCATAGCCACCTACAAACTGACATTTTTGGGGAAATATGTCAGCTAAACTACTAGAGCAAAACTATATTCCGGGCATGTGGGAGAAATGTACCACTAAAGTCAAAGAGGAAAAACAGCCAAATTGGGAAACAGATATTAGCACCCTGCTTTATCACCTCATCATGGCTGAGATGTTAAATGCTATGATATAAAAATGATAGCAGAAAAGGAGCTCAGAAGTGATGGGAACAGGATGAACTACTGTATCTAGAGTTAACCTTTTCCAGGACAATCTGCTTTATATTTAATAGACATACCATTTGTGATGGGGTGGGGTTTGGAGTAGGGGTGGAGAAAGAGGACATATATTTTAAAAAGCCCTAAACTTCACTGGTCACTGACCAACAGGATTGGTTGAGGTGGCAGTTCTCTAGCCAGACAGCAGGATGACTAATTAGATAAGGGAATTACATAGTCAAAATATCCTTCTATAGTTTCACCTCACTTTTCCTAGTTCTGCCTTCTGGGGACAAGCAAAACATATCTAAATCTTTTTTCCCAGTGGGTAACTCTTGAAATCTCTGCAGTAACCCACCTCTCTCAAAAAAAATTCTCAGACCAAATATTCCCAATTTCTTCATTTCACTCAACCTGGGAAGACATGATATCCTGTCCCCTTACCAGCACAGTTTCTTTTCTGTATGGACTACAGTTTGTCAAAATGCTTGGTAAAATGCATTATCTAGAACTGAACATGTAACTATGGTCTTGAATGTACAAGGACAATCACTGTCTCATTCAGGACACTCAGGTTCTATTAAACATTCAAAGATCATTTCGGAGTTTTGAACTGCCCTGCATTTTGAAGTCTCCATTGTTTAACCACATCCCTCCCCCTTCCCCCTATTTTTGAATGGTTAAATTTATTTTTTTTAACTAAAATGTATATATAATTTTTTTATTCTTATTAATTTCACATTATGAACATGGCCCACCATTTTAATGTGTCAAGACCTTTTTAGATCCTGCCTCTATTAAACAGTTTTATGTTTGCTGCTAATTTGATAAGCATGCCATTTAAGCCCTTGTCCAGGATAAAAATAGGAGAGAAAATAGGGCCAATAAGGGATCTCTGAGGCTTTCATTAGCGTCCAACTTTCAAGGTGACATTAAGCAATTAATGACTACTATTTGGGTCTAGTCATTTAATCTGTTTTGTTTTTGTAATGTTTTCTTGATGTTCTTGCTTTCTAAATAAGTAATTAATAAAACATTTATTAAGCCCTTACTGTATTACTAATAAGCACCAAGGAAGGATACAAGTATGAAATGAAACAGTTCTTGTTCTCAAGGAGCTCACATTCTAATATGGAAGACAATTACATACAAAGTTGCAAATCAGGAAAAAAAAAAGGTCCCCTGTTCTTTGGGGTATAGCAGCCAAACAGATGGTGATACCTTTTCATTAATGTAATTTTCACTGATAAAAATGCTATCAGCTTCTGGTGTGGAATTATTTGATAGTACCAAGGACTTTGGTAACAAAAACTTTGTTTTTTGTGTCTCTAATAGTTATGGTTAAAGCACCTGCCTAGGCTGCATCTCTGCAGGGGTTTCTTCCCAAGATAATGGTTAATGGCACTTGGTTGGAAGCATCACTATTCCCAAAGCTCTTGGGATCAGGGTCTGAAGGGAGATGTGGTCAGTAGTGGAAGGGGCAGGTCATTGTTACTTTCCAATAATGATTCCCCTCTGCCCCCTCCTGCCATTGAATCTGCTCTTATTACAAAGAAAGAATGAGGCAAAGCCAACTAACAGAGCATCTGACAACAATCTCTGTACCTGTACTCCCTAACTTCTCTATTGAGTGAATCATTTTGTCATCAGTTCTCCAGAATAGTAGTCTCTAAACGATTTTAATCTCATATTCCTACTGTTAAAAAAAATTAAGACTCCACTATATGTTTACTGATAAACAATATAAATGTACTTCTATACTATTATGTGAGTTATAAAGCTTACATAAAAAAAATAGATGAAGTAACATTTGGCCTTAGAATCAACAGGAAGCCACTGGGACTTATTGGGTAGAGAAATGCCAAGGTCATACCCATGATTTAGGAAAAATTGCTTTGGTGACTATGTAGAACACAGATTGCAGTGGAGAAAGACTTGAGGTAGTGAGACCAATTAGGAGGCTAACAAAATAGTCAGGATAGAGGTGATGAGAGCCTGAACTACAGTATGGAATATTAGAAGAAATATTATGGAACCAGAAATGGCAAGATTTGGGAGCTAATTAGATATGTAGCATGAAAGAATGAATAGCCAAGGGGTCACACCACGGTTTCAAACCAGGCTAATCAGATAAAAATAAGATCTAAAGATGAATGATTTTGGGGAGAAGGGTAATATAACAAGATCTGTGAAGCATATTGAAACTCATCCATGTCTGTCATCCTGTGTAATTATGTTTTCCCAGTAAAAAAGAAAAAGGGCATTAATATGCTGTTTACTGTCACCACAAGCTAAGCTGGAAGGTGAGGTGTAGGTAGAACGAATCAGAAGAGATGTGGCATTTTGCTGTGTGAGTATTCCTGGTTACTGTTGAGTTGTAACCACCCTGAGAAGCAGGTAGAGAAAAGAGCTTTCCTGGATGGAACAATAAGAGAGTATGAGAAGATAACAGGAAAAGAGGTGGTGGGGTTAGCCCAGGGGCTGGTTGCCTCAGAAGAGAGTAATTGAGTAATTACTTATCCATTGGGTCATGTCAAAGCTCTGTGGGGCCTAGGGCCCTGCTTTGGAGACCAGTGCTCTAAAAAATAGAATACTGTGCACTATCTGCCACTAAACTGGTTCTTAATCCTCCAATTAAAAAATACAGCCCACATTCCTCCATTTTGTCCAACAGGGAGAACATGAGACAATGTTATATCCTGAAACCTAGCTACAGGACATCTCCTGATCTTCTAAGTTTATCACCTTAGCAAGTTACCCTAAATAGTTTTTATCCAGCAATGTAAATGCTCACAAACTGTCCCTTTAACAATGTGTTCTACAACTATGCCAAAAAAGGAAGTTAAATTATCCCCTCTTTTTTGGAAAATCAAGGCAATTTGACTATCACCAATCTTATAATAACTCTTATTTTCCAACATTTTTTCAGTTTCCAGAAGTAGCTCAACAGTAAGTCAATTCTTACTGGTAGTTTATTTAGGGTTAGGGTTAATATTAACCTTCATTATCAACCCAAATTCACACTAAACAGATTTAATTTGGCCAACAAATCTCTTGTACATTTCATAGCTTCTTTTCTCCTTCATGAGAACTGTTGTGTTCTCCCCACAGCAGAGTTTTCCATTCTTTTGATACCAACTTCCCCTAAAGAATACTGGTTCCAAGGAACCTATATTTCCTCTCTTAATTCTTTTCACTTCATTCTTCTATAATCTAGAGTATGTCAGACTATTAATAAGATCAAAGACTTAGAGCTGAAAGAGAATGGAGACTGAATGCAAATATCTTATATTTCACATCGCACAAATGGTGCAGTGGTCACTTTCAAGTATCTTATCATTCCAACTTTAGCAGAAAAGTTCTTCCTTGTTGATCAGAATGAAATCCAGGGGAAAAGTTTCTTCTTTTGCTTCTTTTATCTTTTGAGGAATGAAATCATCATAAGAGAGCTCGAAACGAAATGAAGGTATCCGAAATCATCATAGGAGAGCTCGAAACAAAATGAAGGTATCCATGAAGTCATTTCTATATTTCTAGCTCCTCTGGTAAGTTTTGCTGTTTCTCAAACTTACCATTACATTTCTTCCTTTTAGCCAAACATATGTCCCACCATAACGCTGTTTCTACTTTAGCCTCCATTGTTCCTGAGCCAAATGTTCTCCCCATAATGCTGTTTCTACTATAGTTTTGTAAATTTCTTCAAAGGTGCTAGTTGCATCACTGAAGTTAGTGCTCACATTGATGTGATCACAGCTCCATCAAATTACCTTAATTCATACTCTTAATATATCTTATTCTATCACTCTTTTCACCTACTCTGTTCCTTTTGAATAGAGATATTCGAGATTTATTCTAGTCCTGATCCATCAAATTATCCAATCACATAACATGTAAAGCCCTTTTCAAACCTTAGAGTGCTATATAAATGTTAGCTATGATTAATATCATCATGATTCACATTCCAAAAAAAATCCCAGTGATACTTATGAGGTCATATTTGTCTCCTCACATAAAAATCTCTAGTTCTCATTTTTACAGTTAGATCCTGATTAGTACGAATAACAATTCTCCATGAAGTGTTCTCATGTATTTGAATACACACTATTTTGAAATATAATTATGTAAAATATGTTAATTGCCTTAGCCCAATAGAAATCTGTAGTACAATTTCAAATGTTTCAGCCACTATGGAGGATTCACAATTTACACTAATCAAGACCTAATTGTATTCTGTACCCACAATTGGCACATTTATATATACCAGTATGAGAACTGGATTTTTTTTTTTTTACCACTATTCTCACTTTTTGGAGAGACAGTGTAGCATAGTGATTAGAGTGCCTAGCCTTGGAAGCAAGAACACCTCTGATACATACTGGTTATATGATTCTGGCAAAACATTTCATTTCTCAATCCTCTTAAGTAATTCTCTAGTGCTGACCTGCATTGGTAGAAAGAGTTTTCTTATTCAAGTGTTCACTTTCTATTAAAATCACAGATCGAGTCCCTGTCCCTGCTTCTTTTTGAACCATGCCTCCTCCTGTAAACTTGTTTCCTCTCTACTAACATTTTTCTTCCTGTGTCACTCCTGACATTTTCTGTATTATCTGGCTTTAAAGATTTTGTTTATCCTCTTCCTTCTTGGTTTAAAGCTCTCTTAATCTGATTTCCCAGTATCTAGGCACAAATACTTTAAATCAGACCTTGTTAAGAATACTCAGGTATAAAATAAGAATACTAAGGGGTAGAGAGGCCTATCAGTCCTACACCTCCAGTCAGGATTAAGAAATACAAATCTTATTCTCTGTCACCATCTCATTTAACATACTGGGAACACCCCAAATGTAGTTTTCTCTTCCACAGCTACTATCTTGAATCAGCAGTAATGATGGACACCATCTATGACCAAATTTCTTTCCCAGGTCTTCCTAATCCATAGCAATGCTTCCACGTTTCTTACAATGGTACCTCATGAACCTCCAGACATGGGTTGCTGGGTTTAGCTTTTTAAAGTTCTTCACCATCTGGCATCAGTTTACTTTTCTATGATCCAAGGACATCACCTTCTTTCACACATACTACATTCCAGTCAAAGTGGAGTATTTGTTGCTCTTCACATATGGTGTTCAATCTCCCACCTCTGTTACTTTGTAAGGACTGTCCCCCTTGACAAAGCACATGCTGCTTTAGTATCTTCAAGACGTTAGGATCAGATGAGGGAGACTGCCACAACACATTTGGCAGACTCCCTGTGAAGTCTGTATGGTTAACTTATGGGAAAGACACAGAGGAGAGAGACAATGGGTGGGCTGTGATTTACATCAGAGAGGTAAGATCACAGATCCATGAGCAGCTGAGTGCTATCTTCATGCTGATGTTTATCAAAATATAACATTCACTACCCACTAACAGTGAGAACTCCACATATACTTAGCATATGACAGTGTTAAATAAGTGAACAAAAAAGCTCAAACCTACCTTTTTATCTTCCCATAATACTCCCCACATCTTATGTATAAGATCAATTCATACACAAGAACTAGAAAAGAAAGCATCATCTTCTACTTGCTCCCAAAAGCTACAGTACCGATTTTTAAAAAAAACTCTATTAAAAAAAATCAAATTGCCAAGAAAATGTCTCAGAAGCTGTAAAATACCCTTTGTTGCTGCTGGCCTTTTTAATAATAAGAAAAAAATAGCATTTTAAAAGTCTGATGTTGCCACAGCCAGAAACTTCTATGTGACAAAATAGCCATTTTAGTTAATCTGACCTGCAGCAGAAATCAAAAGGCAAGGTATGTTTTAAGTCCTTTCCTATAGAGAAATGGCATTTGTAGTACAGCTGTAATCATACAAAATGAAAGGTTTTAAAATTGACCTATGTTCTTCACTTCATATTCTACCTAGTGCATTATTTTTCTCAAGGTATAGACAAATTACACTTTTCTCAGCTTTCTTAAGTTTCATACTCAACATTTCTACAAAGTTCATAACCCCAAAAGAATGGCTAATGGACTACTGTTTGGGATGGCACATTAAATTTAAACCTTTGAGAAAGTTTCTCACAACCACAAATAACCAATTGCAACACACACACATCTCTGCTAGCAGAAAGATTTTTGTTTTTGTTTTTAAATTTGATAGTTCTGAATGGAAAAGCATAAAGTTCAGGGTATTCAGGTACTTTTGATATCAACAGTGAGTGAAGATGACAATTTAAACAACTAAGCTCACTTCGGTATAAACAGTCATCTACTGAGCTAGAGGCTTGCCTGGGGAAAGGGAATTTCATTTGCTCCACCATTCTCACGTATCAGTATCTTTTACAGCTAGCTCCTTTTTTGCTTCCTCAAGCTAAAATAATAGAGTTCTATCAAACTTCAGTTTTAAGAAGGTTTTTAGCCAGAGTTTTGACAACTGGTTTCTAGTAAAATATATTCAGTGACTGACACTCACCATTCACTGTTCAGCAAAACTTCAAGGTCTGTTCAATTGCACAGACACTGCTCATTGGATACTGGTCTATGTATTATACAGACTTCAAGGGTCCATAATTTCCTTAGTGTGAGTATGGCATATATTTTTCCACCATATATTTTTCTATGTATTTTTTACATGGTCCTTGAGTGCTGTTGGAGCTAATGTGGTGATAAGCAAGAAGGATAGGGTTTATTAAGTACTGCATAGTGGAAGGAGGAATATTTTGTGTATTAAGAGGCATATTATATCATAATGAGTTGAGAGATAGACTCAAGAGTCAGGAAGACTTCTGAGACATATTGACTACATAGCCTTGGGCAAGTCACTTAACTTCTCATTGCTCTAGGTTTAACTCTCTAAAACTATAATTGCAAAGAAGGTAAAGGGACTCAAAGAAATTAAAATCAATACCCTAGAAATAGAGTTCTTCTGTCTGACATAACTGGGTGAGAACAAGAGGATAATTACAATAGGGTACATTCTCGTGCCTGCTTTTCTATGATTTGCACTAGATTCCTAGTCATTTCTAAATAAAATTTATGGTTTTGATCTATGGCTTAATGATATGAAGTAGCTTGGTTTAGAAATTACACAAGCTTTGAGAGTCTATTATTTTAGCTTTTTTTTTAAGCATAAACAAAATATTAAAATAAAAGGGAAGTAAAAGATGGGAAACTAAAACCACTGGAATCACACAAGTCTATCTGCAATAAATAAATTATTCAATAGTCATCTAAACATTTCAAATGGCAACAGGTGTAACATCATGGCTATTCTCTCTCCCCACATGGAATACAATATGTTTCTCTCAGCAGACAGCATGCCTGAGTTGCTATCTATGGCTAAAAAAGTCAGACCCTGTGGCCAGTTTTCTAGTGATGAGTTCTCCAAAATTACTTAAGATGATCATGATAGACAAAATCCATCACAAGGTCCAAGCCCATAGCTGAAGCCTTTCTGGCAAGCTGGGCAAATGCTTTGACAATCCAAGGTCACCTCTACACTGGTCATATACATAAACAGTATTAGAGCAGAACTCTAATGTATATTATACAAAGCAAAATTATAGCCAGACATTAATTTAAACTCCATTTTGTTTTAAGAATGTCATACAATATATTAATCCAAGTATTAAGAATTAAGTATAGAAAAGACATGAAAAATGGAAAATGATGAAAAACAAATTCAATGCTATAGGCTTAGATCTGTCATCCAACTATAAGTTAAGTTAGAAAAAATAAAAACAGCTAACATAGATAAAAAAGAATGTCTAAAGTAGTCTGATGAAAATGATGGCAAACATACCATGAGGTACTAAGCTCAGTTCTTGCTCTGACTTTCATAATGAATAATTTGCTTGACTATTTCAAGGATATGAAGTTTCATCCATTTGGTTATTACTATCTCCCAACAAGGATCACCACCCCTCTAAAACTCTGTAAACAGTTTTCAAGAGTTCCCTTGGCTGAAAAATTCTACCCTAGAGCCAATCTACTGATGGTCTTCTCTCAACTTAGCTAAGTAATTCTCTAAGAAGACACAACCACCTGGCTTCTTTCCAGGGTAGTAGGGCTTATAAAGTATCAGGGCTTACATTCCATTGTCCTAACTTTCAAGAACTTGGGCTCATATCCACACCAGAAAGACAGTAGGAAAAGGATTTCACTTGCTTAATGAGAAGTTATATAAAAATTAGTAAAGTTCAAAAGGCAATTATTAGCTCAATCCTGGATTTCAGCGTGCAAATACTCATCATCTGTAACTACAGTTAAACACCTTACTCAAGAAAATCCTCCCTTCCCCCCTGTCCATCACACTTTTAGGATTCTTATAAAAGTACTTCCATGTAAAAACCCTTCACCTTAGCCTACACTTAAGAATATCTGATAAAAACCCAATTTGGGAGATTTGTCTCCCTACCCACCAGTAAGCGAAAGATATCTACATAAGTCAAGTTTTCACTTCCTTTAAAAATACTCCTGACTTGTTCCTAAAAAAGTACCATCCCATACATGACAGAGTTTTGCCAAAGCTACAAAGGCCACCCTAGGCTATATGCCAAGGGCACATATCTTAAAAAAGGAAGGCCTAAACCACAAGGTCAAAAAATATTCCTAAATTGAAAACTAGAAGCAGGAAAGTAAGTAATTATCACACTCTACACCAATTAAAGGGTCAAAATGGATCAAAATCAACTCTTCAGAAGGGAATATAAAAAGAAAAGGGATGGACAACTAGAACTGCATTATACACTCTGCCCTTGGTGTTGACATGGTATTATGCAAGCTTGGGAGATTCATCCCTTCCCTCCCCAAACAAGCCTGCATCAGGGACCCAACAATACCCATGTGGCATCTTCATTGGAGCCTACCAGTTGGCCACGGAGCACATATTCTTATGGAAATTGCTGAATAAAAAGTGACAATAAATACATCTAAGTTTATTCACTATTATTTCTGTGCTAAGAGAAGACAATGTCCCACTATTGAGTGAATCTCAAAGATAGGAGAGATCTGATCATATTACTCACCTTTGTAAACCCAGACAAGGTCCTTGCTATGAATTAAACAAGCATCACACCAAAACATTAACCAACTTCAGTATTCTCATTGATTTATCCCTTCTTTAGCTTAAAATTGCAAATTTACTGTACATAATTTTCTACAACTAAAATTTCTAAACTTAAGCTGTACAGTTTGTACTATAAAAGTATAATGATTGACTAACCTTGAAATCAAAAAAGAATCCCATAAAACATATACAAACAAGTTACAAAAAGTCAGTATCTACTACCCTTCCCAAAGAAATCCATTGAAAACCATATATAAATACCAGGAATTACCTTTGAATTCTCAAAATTAATCATTAGACAACATTCTTTATACTCAACCAATTCAAGGCCTGATTATTCCCACTCAGAAAGCCAAGTAAATTCCCATGATAGAGGCCAGTGGGCATGAAACTTCAGCTTTCTGAACTTCTGGAGAGTAGAGATGCTAGTAATGATAGTAAGTCATCAAAGGCTGTCCCTGCTCCCTCTTCCTCAGTTCAAACAATGTCTCCTTGACTCTGCCTATCTACTCTGAAGTGCACCCCATAATAGTAATGCACATTCCCCCTCCCTTGTCCTGAAACTGGTGTGACTTCATGCATTTCAAATACAACTTCTAGTCCATCTAGTATCTGTCTCCATCTCCCTCTCTTAAAATACATATACACACATACTTTTCCTTTCCTTTCAGTTCTTCCCATCAAACATAATTACAAACATAAAACTGTGGGCTTGGCAAAGAAATGTCTCTATTATTATTTCTTCTTGTTGTTTTTAACAACTAGAGTATTTCTTGCTACTGATTTATCTACTCTTTTACCTCCTATGCCCCATTGCTTTCCCTAGAATAAAAATCAGAAGAATTTTGTTTCCCAACTATCTATACTAGGGAAAAACTTATAATTAGATTTAGGAATACTTTGAGTCTACTATTGAAAAAAGTATGAAGCCCCAAATGAATTGTGGTATCTTCTTTATCATGCAGTATTAACTCAACCAAACAGGAAATATAACCAAGTCAAGCCTCTATGACGTGCCAAGTCTCCAAATAGACTAAATGAAATCAATTAGCCTTTGAAACTCTTCATTAATATTTAGAGAAGGGCTATCAATTGCTTACTATCATGTGGGCTGTGGAGACCATAATTTAGAGTACCCTCGTCTTACTGTTTTAAATTTAATGAAAAAGCGTGTTTTGTGGTCATTAATAGAGCTTCACTGTTCTAGTTCAAGATAATAAATATCCCAAGATCCCCACATCACCATATTTTTCTTTATCTCATCCTTAGTACTTTTGAAGGAGTAAAAAAAAAAAAAGGATTAAAGCCCCTCCCCTCTTTCTTCTTTCAGAAGATCAGTGTTTTGAAACCTTTTCATCTCTGTTCTACTACAGACATATCCTTTTTATAGCCTGTGGTCTCAAGAATCTCTCCTCTCCATAGTGCATTAAATTTGAGTGCTAGAATTTAGTTTTTAATGAAAAATTTCATTTTGCCCTCTTCAGTGTTCCATGGCTTTAGGCCCACTCAAAACTAGTGTAGAGTTTAAACACAGATTGTTACAATTTAATAGCTGGCCTATTAAACTAACAATGTTTCATTGACTCTATCTTTTCTAATCTCATCTTAAAAATATATACTTTTCCCTTTCCTTTCCCAAGTCACATTACTTTGCTTCTGTTACTAGCCTTATGGTCCAACACTTTTATTTATTATTTAATGCCCTTATGTCACTGTATACCACATGTTGTTCAGTGGCTTACATTATTTAACTTTTCATATAGCATCTTTTCTGTAGATTGTGAACTCCCCAATATTTCAGAGTAAAGTTTCTTATTCCCCTGTTTTAAATCCTTGACATGCATTCCAGTGCATAATTTCTACAGGGTACACAAGGAAGTTAAGGTATCAGCAGGTGTATTTCCTGCACTCTCTCATACAATTTGCTCTTTCTTCATTCATTTCTTTGACACTTAATGGAAATGGGAATGTTGGGCACACAATTAAATTAATTCATTGTCTCAGTATGTGCAGATGCATTAAACACACATTTCCCAGGGGAGGAAAAAGAAATTCAAAGGGAAATAGGGATCACAATATAACAAGTGATTAAGGCATTAGAATGTCTGAACTCTAAAGGCCAGATGGTATGCACCCCAGAATTCTGGAAGATATGGCAAAAGGGGAAAACACTGAGAGTTAGATGTGCACTGTGTATCCTAGATTACCATCACAGACGTGTCTGCAGCTGCACTGAATGCCGATGTTCCTCCTCCTCTGAAAATAGGATCTAGCAATTAGGAGATCTATTTAAAACTTTGTATAAATAAGAGGTCCTGGTGGGGTGCCAGCACTTATGTTTTAGGGAAATATCCAAGAAAACTTCCTCTATGCATCTTTTTTAGGTAAAGGTTTTTCAAACAGTGAACTGGGACAGAGAAAGACATGACACCTATTGTTTTGAAATTTTAAGGATATCTCACACAATTGCAAAAAAAGAATGGTAACCAATGAAGTATGAAATACAACACTTGCACTACAGGGATACCACCCACAGACAATGTAGTCAGACCACAAGAATATTTTCAAACAAAAGGGCAACCTACAAGGTCAGTAAGAATAGTGTGTGGTATGAAATACTTCAATGGAACAAGGACTGGCTGGAGGCAAACCTAAAGGAAACCTAGAAAGAAAAAGAATGTGCCAATAGTGACAAATCTGTAGGCAGTCAATGGAAGAGAAGAAAAGGAAATGCAGTACGTCTCTACAGGCTCTCACAATTTAGCACAATATGACCCTAGAAGACTAACCACCTACCACCCTGCCCTTCTGCCCCTCCCCCCCCAAAGGGGAATGAATGGTTTCAACAAATGCATAGGGGAGAATAATCAAGCATTAAGGGACACGACAAAAATCTTTTTTTATGAGGATCCTTAACCAAGAAAGGTAAATAAAACAGATTATAAAATCAGATTTTAAGAAGTTATTCATTTTTCTAGGATAAGAGTCCAAGTCATAAAGTAACGCTGACACATAGTTCCTGGCAAACTTACTGGGAGTTAAGAATTGCTACATGACCTCTCCAAACCTCTGAATCCTATGTAGTGTCACTGTTACCATTAGTCCCATTCCAATATTACGTCACCAAAAAGGACTACTTTCAAAAAATGGAAAGAATACCTCTGTCACAAAAGACTCAATGAGTACCTCTTCAGAGCAGGAGACATCCTTTACTGAGTACATCCAGGTATTTAAGAAGTTTAGTTGGAGGGGACAACAGCAAAACAAGACATCAAACTGGATTATTATCTGCTGTGTGCACGCACGCATGCAGGGACATACCCACACGGGCGTGTGCGTAGTCTCCCGGATATGCCTTGTGCTCCTTCTACCTAGAAAATTCTTCTCTTTTGCCTCTTGGCTTCTTCAATTTACTCCCATCTTTTCAAAGACCAACTAAAAAGCTACCTGCTCAAGATCACTCCCTGCTAGTAAGAACTTTATCAGGCTTCACAAAGCAGTCCTTTTTGCATCTTCCTAATGGGCTTATTATTTACTAAGCATTATTTCTATAAAGTCAATGTGTGTCATAAAGATCTTATCTAAATTCTGAATTTTCTCCACTGCAGAGCACTACCTACTTAATAAATGCTGGGGGAACAAAATAATCCCTTAATACGGTTTTTAAACATTGTCTCCATAGTAAGAATCAGTAGTAAGATTTTTGTTTAGTTATTCAATAACTCAATTTAAGAATCATCTGGCTTATCACTTCTCTTTTGTTCACATGATCACAGATTTAAGATTGGAAGGGACCTTGGAGGTCACTGAATTCAACCCCCTAGTCATTCACAGGAAGATTCTCAGACCCAGATGTTTTAAGTGGCTTCCTCAACATCATACAGGTAATAAAACTGCAGGGGGCCAGGATTCAAATCCAAGTCTTCCGACTAGAAAATAAGTCTTTTTTCCCCACTTTAATTTCTATCTTGTTTGAAAAATGAAGGTGGCACATAAGCTACTAAATGTTCCCAAAACAAAAAGAAATGCTTTATGTTGTTATTTGCTCTTTTAAAAAAAAGTTCCCTTCTGTTGACGGAATATTTTAAAAGCATTGTTTTCTCAATGTCACTGAACCTGATGCATTAAAAACCAAAAAGGAAATAATTAATCTAAAAAGTCCAGCTGCTTATGAGGGTAGCAGAGGCAACATGAATCCTTTAAGGATAAGAAGTAATCAATCTGTCATTTTCTAGAAATGAAGACAAGAGGTCAAGAAGACTTAATCTTTAAAGTAAATTTTAAAGTACAAATTCAATTCAGGGCTATAGGAGGCAATCCCAAATAAAGCTAGAATTCACGGTGACTTAAATAGCATTGTTTGTCCAGTTCCCACCCTTAGGATTTTTAGATAAAATCTGCATTTGAAAGAGTAAGATTAGTTGTATTTTTGGTTTAAAATAAAACTGTTCCCCACTCCCATCTCATGATCCCCTTCCTGAAAGGCTCCCCACCTGATCATCCCTTCCAGTTTAATCTCTGAACTCCTTTACCTCCAAATCCAAGTATTTTCTCCTACTTTAAGTGAAAACCCACCACACAATTCGTCGCAAGAATATCTTACAGGATTTCCATTTGTTTTGCCTCAGCTCCTACATTAATCCAAACAATAAGGGCCTTTAAAACATTCATAAATAACCTGCTGCTGCTGCTGGCACCTAGGAGCCAAGTGCAGCAATGTTAAGCAACAACAAATTTCATAGTTCAAGAGGCACAGTTAAGGAAAAAGGTTGCTCAGAAAATCGCTCTCATTTAGCACAAAGATCCTTAAAAATTGCATGAAATCAGTCAAGTAACTATAGAAACCAATTTCTTCAGCTCCATATCACACGTCTCACACCTCAATTGTCTTTATTATCGTCTGCTGTCAGATCCTTAATCAGAAATGTGAACAGGCTTGATGATTTATTCAGCAGGGAAAAGAATCTGTAGGTCAAGTGAAAAATTTCACACACACCCCCATACACACACCACATCTTCAACCTTAGGTACTTTCATTTCATTCTGTTCCCAGTAGCTCTGGGGGCAACTCCAGTGAGATCCAATATTAAGGCTCAATTAAAATAAGCTCCAATTAGTGGAGCTTTTTTCTCTGAGGCTAGAAAAGTCAGGAAATGGATATTGGGAAATGTAAAAAGTCAGCTACTGAGAGGAGGCTGCAGACATAAATGAACTTATTTGTTGATTTCTACAGTTGCTATGCAGAGGCCTCTGGGAGTAAAAGCTTAACCAGTCTAAGCTATAAACTAAAACCCCTGCAGCTAAACATGAACTGTGTGAAACAAGGGCTCCATTCCAGAACAGAAAACTGCTGGGCCCAGAAAATTAAAAGCCAGAGGCATTTTCCATTTAAAACTAAATCCCAGTACCGCCTCCCAGCCAAAGAATTATAAGCAGTATCAGATTTACAAAACGAACAATTACCCTGGAAAAATGTAGCCTATTGTACAGTCCCAGATGCTAAATCTCAAAAGTTTCCTTTTTTTTTTTAATCCCACATTATATTCCTACCAAGTGCAGTGCTATACTTTACAAAGAACCATTTCTAGACAGGCCTGAGCCTTGGAAATAAATTTTAAACGGAAAACTCATAATTCATTGACCTTATTTGAAGTACTGCCCTTGCCTGTGGCAGTTCCTGTCCTTCCCCAAGGCCTCTGCAAATGGTATGCCACAGCAAAATAAACCCTGACCTAATTGCTGGCAGGCTAGCACTGCTGCCACCCTTCTCTCAAACACAAAGGCAGCGAGCATGGTGAGCTCTAAGTCTTACCTCTTTGGCTTTCTGCTTTAATCGCAGCTGCTCTGGATCTTCTTTATTAGAACGACTCTATCAAAAGAAAAGAAAATTGTAATAGAAATTACTAGCATCTAAACACCACGGCAACCGTTAAATATTTAATAAATGACAATTTTCTCTTGTGATTGAAAATCCTAGCTCCAGGGGCAAATGCCAGAATCCAGGTTTGGTTCCCCACCCCCTTGTTCTCCCCTTCCCCCATCTCCCCTCCTTGCTCTTCAGCTGGGCCTGCTGTTGCTATTGCTGCTGCTGCTCTAGCCTGAAGGAAGCTTATGCTGAAAATGATGCTAACACTGTCGGTCAGGTCCAGTTGAGGCATGACGTTGTTCATGTCTGAAGCAGACATCAAAACCAGATGGCGTGAAGAGAGAGTGAAAAAGAATGATGCTTTCAGACTTAAGTACTCCAACCAAAGTGGGCTGATCTCTTAGTGAAACCCTTCAGGAACATGGTGCAGAGGAACTCAATCTGTTTCAGGTAGCGGCAAGTCAAGAACAGAGCCTGGCTTTCAACAAGATTGTAACCTCCTGCAGGCGGCTAGGTGGTTCAGTGAATAGAGCACCGGCCCTGGAGTCAGGAGGACCTGAATTCAAATCCAGCCTCAGACAGTTAACACAAAAAACTAGCCATGTGACCTTGGGCAAGTCACTTAACCCCAAAATAGCCCTCCAAAAAGCAAAAAAAAAGATCGTAACCTCCTAAAAAATCTACTTCTTTGGATATGGGAAGAAAAGAAAAATGAATACACCAAACCTTCTTTATAGGTTTGGTAATCCATTAGAGTCTAAACTCTTCCTCATCTATTCAACAAATATTTGTTAAACATCTTCTATGTTTCAAGGCAAGAGGCAACATGACCTAAAGACCAGCGAGCTGGTCAGGAAGGCAAGAAGCTCCAGGATTCAAACCCCTTCTCTGACACATGACAGTTATGCAATTGTGGACAGTCACTTATCTCTTCATGTATCAGTGCAATCATAGGCACAGTCTCCTCCCTTCGTTCCTATGTGGCAAAGCATTGATGCTACACATTTCCAAAGATATCAAAAGGAAGAGGTGACCCCTATGCTCCTGTAGTTTAGGCAAGAACGCATGCATGACAGAATATGATAATTCTGGAAGACCATAAGCTTCTTGAGGACATAAACTGCTTTCTTTGTTCTTTTGTGTGCCCCAGTTCTTAGCACATTATCTAGCACAAAGAAGATGCTTAATAAATTCAGCTGACTGAACTTCACTGCTGTAAAAATAGATCTAGAGGTTCTAAATGCCAGCAAGCTCAAAAGTTAACAGAAATCGGGGTAACCAAAAACCAAAACAAAACAAAAACCCCAAAGGTAATGAAATCTTGGGCTACATGAAGAGAGGCACAGGTTAGATTTCAGGAGTCGCAAGGTGCCCTTCCAACTCCACTCCCACCATCACTAGACCTTATTTCAGCATGGCATTCAGTTCTGTGTGCCACCATTTAAGGCCACTGATAAGTTAGAGAACGTCCAGAAGAAGACAAGCAGAATGGTGGAGGGCCCTGAATCCACGTCATATGAGGATGGGGTGAACGAACTGGGTATGTTTAGCCCATAGAAGGGCTGGGGAAGGACAGCAGGACCTAAAATATCTGAAGGGCTGCCATGTGAAGGAGAGATGAGATTGCTCTATTTGGCTCCAGAGGACCAAGGCAGGAGAGATGAGTGAAGGAAACACACAACATGATGTCAGGAAAGATGTCCTAACTATTAGAGCAGCTGAGGTTGCTTTAGGGGTTCCTCTACCTATAGTCTGGATAACTAATTGCCTGACATGGTATAATGGGGATCCCTTTCAAATACGGGTTGAACTAGGTGGCCCCTGAGGTTTTTTCCAACTCTCTAATTCTGATTCTGAAAAGTGTCAGATGCCATGTTTCAAAAAAAAAAAAAAAAAGGAAGAACTATTAAATTCTGTAGTGAGAGAACAGAAAAGGAGCTCTTCCTGACCCCAACAGCCACCAGTTCTTAACCTGGAGCAATGCATTTAAATACACGCAAATATATTCATCTTCATAAAGTTATCCAACCCATATAAATCTAAGCTAAAATTTATTCTAACTATGAAATTCTGCAATCACTAACCAAACAAAAGGTGAAGTGCTTTCCTTTGTTGTACATGTTTACCTGCTACTAATTTCACTGAGTAACCTCTTGGCTATCTGTATTATAGGACAACATAAAAAATAAGGTTTAAGAACACTGTCATTTTAAAAACCTCCATTAAGTAGCTGCAAAGTTCTCCTTGGAACTAAAAATCTAATTAGTTAGAGCTCTAATTTTAGCTCCAATTCTACCAAGATAACTTTATTTCAATGCTAACCAATGCAAATAACATTTAATTATACTGAATAGATCCAATAGTAAAGAACTCGTAAGGGACCTGTGACTGAGTGGTAGTACTGGGACCTCACTCCACCAATGCAGACCACAAATGCTTTAAACTTAAAGTTTTAGTTGTCTGAGATTCAAAGAAGTTAAAAGATTTGGACACTGTGTGAAAAGTGCATGGGAAAAGTACAATTTTAACCCAGGCCTTCCCAACTCCAAATCCAACATTATCCATTATGCCATAATGCCTTTTTAATTATATATCAAATTGAACAAATCTTGTGTGTTTCAATTTAGCACTACTGCAAACTACATACATCCCTTATTTTCTCAAGAAATGTTACATAAACAAGGCATTACATTATGGTCAATAATGTCCCAATACTAGATGGCAGAAAGTTTTTCAAGGATTTAGAATGATTCATTGTTTATAGGGGGGTCTGTTTTTTCTGCCAGGGAGGTGGCAGAGACACTACGATTCATCTGTGTAACTATTTCATATCAATAAAATATACTAACAATAACATTCTATTTGCTTATCATAAAATAACATCTTCAATTTAGACTGTTCTTCAAAGAATGATGTTAAGTGCCTTAGAGATATTAAATCTTACTGGGGTATATCAGAGGTAAAGGTTCCTACCTCTTGACTTGCTCAGTCACAAAACAATCAGTTGGTGGAAAGTAATTTAACATTACGTCAGTAATTCACCAATTTATCCTCTAAATCAACAACCCCTTCTAAACTGCCATTTCTCAGTCCTGCCCCCACCCAAAAGAGAAGTTTCCCCCAGAGAAAGCAAGGTGGTAGAGAGAAGCAGGTAAAATTTGTCTTTTATTTTTAGGATTTCTACACTGTTAAGAATGAGAAAGAAATTGTTAAACCTATAATCATAGGATTATAGTTTTAGAAATAGAAGGGACTCTAATGATCCTTTGCTTGTAATGCCTTGTCCTTTCTTTGTCCAAAAGAATTGAGGCCAAAAAGAAAGGATCAGTGGGATAGCAGATGCTAATAATAGCAATAATGGAGTTGAGGGATAAGAGAAATGAAATGTAAAATAAGCTAACGGTTGGGACAAGGAGGTTATACCATGAAACTAATCAGTATACTATTCAATAGTTTTAAGATACTCAGAAGCTATTATCCCTGCAAACTCTGCCAGCGAAACCGATAAATGTTCCTCAAATCAGTAATTCAAGAAACGAGTAGAGGGGTTGGGTTAGACTAGAAGTCTACAAAGTCTCTTCCAACTTAGATTCTGTGAAACTAAGTGAGATCTTTAACATTTTGATTGTGGAGGAGGCCAAAGAAGGATTAGGAAATGACACTGAAGAGTTACAAAGTCAAGGGATATGCTTTGTGAAATCTCAGCCTTTTAAGTTTTGCTGTCTAACTCAAAGTTGTAAAATCTCTAAATAGCTGGTAGGGACATAGCTGGTAGGGACACTTGGGCTATCCAAGAATATAGGCTTGCTTTCATAGGATTTAGAGCTTGAAGGAAATTGTTCTCATTTTTTAGTGGGGAAAAGTGAGACCCAAAGAAATTAAGTGACATGGCTTGCCCATGCCAGGTTCCATTTGGCATAAGTCCAATACAATATTAAATAAAAATCACTGCCTGATACAATTGGACTTTAATCTATTATGTCTTTCCTTCTACCATCAAATATTTTTGCTTCCTCATTTCACCACTCTTTTTCCAATAATATTGTAAATGTTATGCCTTAATGGATATATATCTGAACAGACTAACATGACTGCCCCTACTGACCTCGACCAATCAGATTTGAGTTGATATCAAAATCAAGATTTCTCAGAAAGATTTGAGAAAAAACAGGTATATTTTGTCTGACATAACTAGAAGGCAAGCAATCAAATGAATTCTGACCTCATCATTAAGTTCATTTGCTGCTAAGATAAGAAGACCCCCACCTTAGCTGCTCTGAGCAACATCTCTCGTTCTTCTTCATCCTTTCGCTGTTTTTCAATGTGATCCAGCTTCTCAAGAAATCTAAGCTGCGACCTGGTATCACTAGACATGACGTAATTTTCACTCTCCTGGAAAGAAACAGACAAATGATTAAAGAGCTGAGTATGAATATTATATATTCATACATATAGTTCTTTGGATAAGAAAAGCCCATGATTTTAACACTAATACAATGGAAGAAATGCATGTGAGGAGATAATATTTATATGTCTGCCACTTTCTATCAAAAAGGTCTTTTCTATCTTCCCTAGAAATAGAGGTAAGTGTTTACTTTCCCCCAAAGTTTAGGTGAAATTAATAATCCCCTTGCTTATATCTTAGAATATCAAAATAGTAAATGTCATCAATAAAAACCTGAAAATAAGATTTGAGCTACAAACTACATAATCTAAATTATATAATCTATTACTTGACACTCATTAGGTTATAAGGAATCATCCATCCTATGGTTTTCAACATAATCAAAACAAACTTAAGAATGTAGAAAGAATAGAAGAGAATAGCAAAAAAAAATTCTTGCCATCAAGCTTTTAAGAAAAATTCTCCCTACTCATGTTAACTCATTTATTTAATGATGACCTTTATAGTAATTTTTTTTTTTTGCCTTTTGGAGGGCAGTTGGGGTTAAGTAACATGCCCAAGGTTACACAGCTAGTTTTGTGGGGGGTGGGGGGGGGTGTTAAGTGTCTGAGGCTGGAACAGAACTCGGGTCCTCCCGACTCCAGGGCCGGTGCTTTTCTCACTGCGCCACCTAGCTGCCCCTATAGTAAATTTTTAAAAGAAATAATGTTTCTTGAAATATTTAATCCAACAGATAGATATATTTAATCCCTCTAAAATCATAAATACCTTCTGTCCCCATTCTCATCTTTCTTTCATTCTTATACTTATAAGGGTTTCAATTAACTAGGGGAGGGCAGAGAAGGGAGTGAGTTTCATATGCCCAGAATTTTTTTAAAATTAAATTTTTATTGTTTGTATTTAACCAGATCAAAAGAGTATTACATACTTTAAGGGGAAAAGATGTAACAGTACTATTTATTTTGCTTACAGTCTAATACAGAAAGAATCCTCATATGCTTTATAGAGTTAAATAATACAAGTTAAAAGTATGGAATAAATTACAGGCCAACCATAGAAGTGTATAAACAAAATCACCAGTGGTTTCTTAAATACCTCATCTTTACCCATTTTCATTTTCAGACACTCTGGAGATAGTTTACTGACAGGATTTAATTTAACATGGAACACAACACACTAAATGAAAGGGGGTGCAAATCAGAGTTTTGGCCCAATCTCATTGCCATGCTGAGATCTCTCCTACTCAAATACAGCTGCCCCTGGCATAACGCATCTTTCTTTACTTTTCCAGATGTTGCTCCACAAATGAGCTCCTCCCTCTCTTCCTACTGAGTCCCTAACCTTAAATAGTAACCCTGACCTCACCACCTTCCTTCCTGTCTACCCAGCTGGTAGACCCAGCTGAATTCTTCATGCATGATCAGAAAAAAAGGCATGCTTCACAGAATTTTAGGACCACTATATATTAAACACTCTACTAAGAATAAAAGAAACAATACAGAGCAAATGTAATCAATGCCAAGAACTAAACCGTATCCCACAAAGGCATCTTCCTATTGAGGTGGAGAAAATAGTGAACCACCTCTGCAGCAAATGGCTTACAGAGAAGGTTATAAGGCACATCTCTTCAGTGGGAAAACACTTGGCAGCAATATCAAGTTATGTGCCCCGTACCCTCACCTGTGACTTGTTACCTCTCTACAGAGTTCCATTTAAATAAGAAGCATTGCAAGAAAGTCTATGTTAAAGTATAGAACTAAAGAGAGCAACAAGGGAAAAAGGATCAGAAAAAGTAGAAATGTCAACAGCAATGACAGAATTGTCCCTTCATAAGTGTGGCAAGTATCTATTACAATGACAAAACAGACAGTGAAAAAATGATGATTCAGATGAGTTTAAAGTATAAGAAACTAAATCCATGCACCATGGGCAAGGGTGATGACAATCAAAGCATTCAAAACTCAAGTCAAACATGGCTAAATTAAAGCAAAGGAGGATACAGTAGCTGCCTCTATCTGAATAACTCCTTTCCTAGGGGAACAGGGGGCAATGATGTTAGCTGTATGGGGCAGAAAGGTGAGGAGACCACAGTCTTTTTCCTAATGAGGTCTTTAAGGTAAAGAATATGCTACCCAGCTTGCCAGGAGCAGGAAAAGCCCTAGAACAGATGCTGTCGGCGCATAAAATAAATTCCAGCCTAAAAACTACACATAATAGCATATGGTATTCAGAATGCTTAACATGACCTTCTAAAACATCAAATTCCTAAACTTCATTACCTGGTATTGACAGATAATATTAAAACTTGTGTAAGAATAATCCAATGAAAATAGGGCTATACTGATGTATGCATACTTAAAACAATAGTATAGCTGCTTAAAAAAAAAAGAATTAGAAGGAGCACTGTTCAAAAATGTAAAAAGTAACAAAGCTTTAGAGACTGAAGCTCATTTTTAATCCAATGAAAAAAAACAATTAATAGAAGCTATAAGTATACTTCAAGATAGATTAATATTAGAAGCTTCACACGCAAAGTTCAGTTCAGCCTAAGACTAGAAAATAATAAAAAATACACACAATTTCACTCCCTGAGGCTCTGAAAACAGTGCACTTCATCCCTTAGGTTTTGTTTTTCCAGTCTTTTCTACTGCTGAATTCATATGGCTGTTGCTCAGCCCAACAAGTTTTCACTAAAAGAATTATCATGTTATTTGAGGACCTTGGCCACAACAATCCCATCCTCCCAAAGGTCCAAGTGAAGTAGAGAAAGTAGGGCAATTGCTCCAGGGGACTCACCGGTGGTGTGGCAGCTGATGTTCCCCTGGATTCCTCTTAACCTATGACTAGAATACCATGGTGGTGACCATACTACAAACCCCAAATGTTTTAAGATCTTTCATCCTAGATTTTTCTCATCCACATGCAATCCTTATTCCAAAATGCAATTTCTGGTATTCTTTGATGGAGGAAAAGAGATAGGCTATTCTCTATTACTCACCACCCAATCATTCTTCATTCCCAAACTAACAACTGCCTCCAGTGCCTTCATCTTGATAATGGCTAGTGAGCGTGAGCACATCACCAGGGACACTACGCATTTGGTTCTGTGATTTTTACAAATGTAGGCAGTCGTTTTCACCAGGGACATCAGCTTTCACTCAATGGGTTCCTGTGCTTTATATTAACAGGGTACATGAATGATAAACCATGATACTACCATTTTTACAAAACAAAAAGGAAGCTAAGCATGGCACTCAATTTATTTCTCTTCAAACATGTACTTATTGAGGTGAAATCTGAAGTTGAAAGCTTCAGTGTGTGAGACCACAAATCTTTGGATAAGTAGTTAAATCTACATGTACATATTATCTGCATGTTCTACACTATGAAACAAAAGCATAAATGATTTTATACAAATACCAAATAGAGAATAATTTAACTTGGCTAATTTCCTTAGGAATATATTTAAAACATGAAGCACACAAAAAATGAACCTTTTAATATGGGAAAGAAGAAAAAAAAAAGTACTCAAACTTCCTTAATGATTTCCTTTACCTTGCAGGTTGTCATTCGATGCTGAGCAATTATAGTCAGTTTCTCTATAAGGCCTCGTAATCGCTCCTGTGTAGCATGGGAGATCAAGTTCACAACATCAGAGTTAAGTTCCATAATGTCATGCCTTTTACCTGTGGAAGCAGAGAAAATCCATTACATGTTTTAGCAGTAGCTGATAATTGAAATAATTAGCACAGCAGGTATTCTGTTCCCCCTGGAAGTCATACCCATTATGAATAAAGGTTTGGAGATTATGATTTTCCTGGTAAAGTCACAACTTCAAAGATCTTAGACATTACATTAATAAAACTTAGCCTGAAGCTTCAGAAAATATAGACATTGTTTCACTCAGCCCCTAGAATCATTCTCCATGCAAGGTCATTTATAGGACAAAGTTAATAAGAACACAAATCAAGTCTAGTGTTCAAGGGGGAGAACAATAACTGTAGAAATTAGTGACATATTCTGTTAATTTTAGTAATTTTTAAAATAGAAAATTACATTGTGCCCGGTTTAACACAGTAGTTAACAATTCATGCAATTTATTTCAACAAATTTGTAATACGACTATTTTCTCTATATGCTTATAAACCCTACACATTGCTTGTTCATGCTTAACTTTATTTGTGCCTATAAGGTCCTTGTTTCTACGAAGTTAACAAGCAACCTGACAGCCAATTTATGAACAGAATCAGGTTCATAACTACCATCTCATATGTGTCCATCTGAAAATCTCTTATCAGAGTATGCCTGTTATTGTCCCCTGTCTTTGTTATAAAGAGCGGGGAAAGGTAAAGTTGCTTAATTAGATGTAGAAATTACATTTTCATGAAAACAATTTGGAATATATACCCAAAGGCAAAATATTACTTCAGTGCTTCCTCATGAGTGGCTATAGAATATTTCTGAAGTATGTATCCACCCATCTGCACTACAAACTTAAACCTATTAATGTACATACAACAGTAGCTAAATTAAGTCTTTTAAGGGTGCTGAAAATAGTGTTTGGCTTTTGGACATGGCCAGTATGGGAGTTTATCCTGTTTGAGCATGATGAGGGTTTTGTTTTTTTGGGAGAAAAAACAAATACTTAAGTATGTATGTGATCATGCACACAAAAGACTGAGACAAATCTTTATGCTCTCATCAAAGATAAAACATTCAATTCTCTTTTTAAACTCTTTTCAGTTAATAAGACATCATTTAAATACAAGGCAATAAGCAAAGCTCTGTGCTAGATCCTTGGGATCCAAAACCAAAAAATCAAACAGTTCCTGTCCTCAAAGAGCTTACATTCTTTGACATGATCATTTAACTGATTTTTGCTCTAAGTTTGGCAAAACGGTAGTTTGAGTACAGTAGTTTGAGTCTCCATCTCCACATTCTGCTTGGCTTTCTCAAAGAATTTTTTTTTAAACCACAAAACACTTCATTACCTCCTTTCAACTTGGCCAGGCAGTAAGACAGCAAGGTTAGTGAAAAAAGCAGATCTGATAAGTCTGGTTTCCTTTGCAGGAATCTTGAGAGATGGTTCCTCTCTAATATGAGGTAGGATGAAAAACCTACAAAGCTTCCCACTGCCTCTTCAATCAGATTTTGATAGCATGGTTATAGTGCAAAGACTAACTGATCAAAGAATAAGAACTGGAAGGGACCCAAGAAGTTATTTAGTCAAATTCTCTCTCATTTTATGGATGAGGAAACTGAGGCCCAGGAGTTAATGAACTTACTCCAGGTCATATGCGTGATGTCAAAGCTGGAATTTTTTCCTATTGTATCGCTGTTTTTACTGTTTTCTCTGACATGCTATGAATTCATAACTACACAGAGATACAAAAGCAGAAAAATTAACTATTCTGGAAGATAAGATAATCACAGAAGGCGTAAGCAATTTTAATACAAATATAAAAAAAGGGATGATGTGATATATTTATGTTAAGTGTTAAAAAAAGAAAATTAACAATCCACATTTACAGCAACATAGTTTTTGTGAGGTGTTTTTTTTTTTAATACCATCTATGGACCAGAAAGACACTTGTGGGAAAGACACAGCATGGTATGCTAAAAAAGGACCCTGGGTTTGTATAGTGGGAGAATAGTAAAAACTACTCTCAGGGTTGTATTAAGGATTAAATCAGGGTATATAAAGTACATTGCAAACTTTAAAGTATTATAAACATAAATATAATTAAATGACATAATATTTGTAAAGTGCTATACAAATCTTAAAAGTGCTACATATTATATGCTGGTTGTTATTATTAACAGCAGTTAATATATAACAATATAATAATAGCAACAGCTCTCAAAATGTAGTCCAGATATCCCTGGGCATCTCTAAGAATATTCTCTGGGAATACATAGTGTCAAAATTATTTTTATAATACTAAGACCTTATTTTCCTATTAAAACACTCATCTTTCTCCAACGACTTATCATGTCATATATTTCTTTTTTAAATCACAAAAGATTGATTGCAGAAGCAGATATAAGAATTCAATTGTCTTCTATTGAACCAGACATTAAAGAGATTTTTGCGCTCCCTTCCATCCCCCCAAAAGTTGTAAAACAATGTTACTCTTCTCAAAATTTTTTTGGTTTTGAAAAAGTTATTTTTCATTTAAAAATGTTATTTGTGTTAACATATAATGGATTTAGTGTTCATTTTAGATATGTCTATGTATGTGTTTCTATAGATACACACACATATATATAAAAAGTCAGTTTTAGTTTCTAATATGGTAAATATCAGTAGATACAAACAAAACTCTTTGAAGTCTCTCAATTTTTTAAGAGTACAAGAGGGTCCTAAGACCAGAAAATTTGAGAAAAGCTGATTTGGAGTCAAATGATCTAGGTTCAATACCCACCTGTTTTTTGCCTGCGTGAGCTTACAGAAGTTATTTGCCCTGTGTGGTTCTGATGTGTAAGGACTATCCAACTGTCAATCTGTATATGGTCCCTTAAAGTTGGCAGGGACATTCTAAATAAGTAATGACCAGCTTAAGTTTATGCAAAATATGAAGTTCATATAAAATGTATCCATCCCCCCTCCCATCCCTACTCCATAATACTCTGAAAATGTTTACAGTAAAGTTTCCATTTTTATATTATGCTATAAAGTTACACAAACTGCAGATAAACAGTTATGGGAAATACCTAGTTGAAAACAATACCTACTCATTGCAAAGATACTCGCAACATTGTTCACCAAGCAACAGATGAAAAAAATACATGCTGAAGTATTTGAAATCACAAAAACAAATACAATAAATCATAGTTAAATGTCATTTAAACAAATTTTATTTTTATAAAATGAAAAAAAGATTACTAAATATAAGTAAGTTTTAAATGAGGCTTGTAAGGCTTTCATAAATTATTTGTATTTACTAATATGGAACATTATCTTGTTTTATCTTCTAATATTACTCAAAGGAACTAGAGTTGTTTTTCAATCTAATTCTTAGGGAAAATGGCTTTTTTCTGCTTTTACAAAATTAGGATCTTAGTCTTCACCAATTTTTCCCAGGAAATATAAAGTAGTTATGGTCTATGTTTTGAAGTAGGGAGAAAAACCTCAAAGCTTTCCAAATAATTGAGGAATGAACACTGCCTACAACTTCATTACATTAAAATAATATGATCAACAGTGTCTGCTTCCTAAATAGCCTTTCCCCTCTCCCAATAACAAAATACCTGACCCCAAAACAATGCCCCAGATTATCAGGATATGTGTGCCAATGTTGATGCCTTCCCATCACACAATCAAGATCTTTTATGCTAGAAATAAATTTCGTATGGAGTGAAGCAGAATAATGGCGCAACAAAAATATCTATTTTTACCCAACAGTCAACACATCTCTTAATGACAGTAGTCCCATATGGGGGTGAATGGAAGAAATATGTAGATAAAACTGCATATGTCATCACCACATATTAGTAACTACACCAAGAAAGTACCAAAGGATCTGGTTTATCCCAGAATACCTTACACTTGCTATCTCTGTATATATATGTACTGACAGATCCAAAGAAGAGATAAGCAAACATCCCATTAAGGAAATATGCAGTCACCGTTTGGTGTGCATTTGTGTTGGAACTGAAATTTCAGAACTAGCATACACTGGCCTTGATCTCCTCTTTGGAAAATTTGAATATTTTAATTTGTCTGCAAGACTAAAAAGGAATAAAGCCTTCTAAGATCAGATTAAGAAAAGTATACTTTTTGTGCTAGATATAAATTCCTTATATATAGCAGGTACTCACTACATTTTCTTCGATTACCTGAGTATGAAGTATACCTGACTTTTTTTAAAGATACACAGAACATGGGGTGGCTAGGTGGCACAGTGAGTTAAGCGCTGGCCCCGGAGTCAGGAGGACCCGAGTTCAGTTCTGGCCTGAGACACTTAACACCCACACAAAAATACTAGCCATGTAACCTTGGGCAAGTTACTTAACCCCAATCGCCCTCCAAAAGGCAAAAAAAAAAAAAAGATACACAGAAGATAACAGAATGAAGGCAAGAAAGAAGTACAGACAAGCAAGACAGCTTTGAGAACTACAATCTGAACCTATTATGTAGTCAATAGGTAATCTGTGCATAGAAGAACATTCTCATGTTACAATCTTTTTTTTTTTACTGTTCAAATATGCATTAGGAAATACAAGTTTAAGTTCAGAATAAAAATGAATTTTTAAATGTGAAGTACAACTGAAATGTAATTGTAAAAAAAAACACAGATAAAGGTTAAATCTCAAGAAGACTAGCACTATGAGATTTTTGCATCAATCTTTCAAACAAAAATAAAGGTCCTTATAGATCCATGATCAAAGCTTACCTGTATGCTTCCTTCAATCAACTGACCAAATGGTAGAGGAGGAATACGCTCTGGATAATAATGAGGTAGGGCCACAAGAATGGGGATAAGAAAAACACACGCCTCCAGCAATGTCAGGATGTGAATCTCCAAGCATGGGACCTAGATTATTGGCATTTTCTCTACCATCTCCCTCCACAGGTAAAATGGACTCCTGCTAATTTCTTAGGTCTAAGGGAGAACATCCTTATTTTCCAGTCATAAGTCCTTTTAAGACTGAGATGGGATGACTCTTATTATAGAACTAAAGGCTTTAAAAAAGGAAACCTTTGCTCTCCTTGGCTAATTTTTATGTGTGTGTGTGTGTGTGTGTGTGTGCGCACACACACTCTTATGCCACATCTCCAATCTATACATGCAAACACATGATAAATGTGCATGAATATGTGCGCACATGACATGATGCACATGTGTGTGCATGTATGCACGCAAACACACCCTCATACCACATCCCCATACAATCTATGAAATGACAGGAGGGACACATATGTATGTGTGTTATGGGTCTACATATGAAAAGATGGAAAGTCCTCTACTAAGCCAAAGGAATGTGAATAGAGAATGTTACCTTTTGCTATCTAAACTAGAAACTGTATCAAATACAGGGAGTGTGTTTGTGTGTGTGTATATATTATTTTTCATGTTAAAAATAAAAACCAAAAAAAAAATTTTCCCCACATCTCTGAAAATCGGAAGCATCTTTATCTTTAGGTCTCAAGGAGTTCTGGGGCCATTTGACTAGGACCAGACATTCTTTCCTGGAAAATTTTTCTCCTGCATAGTTCATATGGTCAAGTGTGGCAATTAGCATTTTGTATCCTTTTCATCATATGTATCAACAGCAAGCACTTTACTTGTCACAGAAACATTCACACTTACCAATGTCTAAAATTCTCTTTTGCAGAGCCCCCGTAAAAAGGAATGGTTCTTCTTTATGAGAGCGAGTCAGTGTGCCGACTAATTCAGAGTTTGCTGCTAAGATGCAGGCGTTTTCTTCACTTAGGCTGACTCCTGCCATGGAAGTGACGTCATTGATGTCATCTTCATCTCTAACAGAAAGACAAGTTCTTGCTTTGTTCTTTTACATAATTTAGGATGGGAAGAAAGCCTAAGACCTACTCTTCTATATGTGAACAGCTATTTTATCAATTTACTGAACCACTGACAGAAATTAACAGTACAGTCTACCACCAACAGTGCTAAAGCACATTCTAATCTGGTAGGAGATATCTCAAGACAACTTACCTTCCATAGCTCTCTTCCTCTTCCCCTCCTCCCCTTTCAATGAGAGGGATCAAAAACATCAAAAGTACAGTAGAACAACAACAGAACCTTTCACCTCCTTCACTCAAGGTGGCTGCAGGTTACTCGGGTCCATCCCAGTCAAGCCAGATGTCTTGACATTGGCACTAGGCTATGAGGAGGAAGGAAGAACTACCAATATGACACAACTTCGGAGAGGTCCGTGTTATAGTGAAAACCAAAGCTCGTTAAGAGACACTGATAATGATAAAGGAATGATATGCCATCATTCCTCTACATGCAGCAGGAACAGGTCCCTGAATCCTATACCATTTCTAATAGGATTTAGATAAATGTACCCAGAGAGGGCATTTTGATACTTATAAATCGTTACCCATCATAACAAAGTTAAGACCAAGTAAGGTATATTTTTCCTTGAATTCACCTTTTCACATACTCTGTACACAGAAAAAAAGAACAAATTAATCCATACTCTCCAGATAAGTTACTATATTAAAAAGCACAAAACCAAATAATAGAGTCTAATATGGGAAAGCTACACCTTTCTGCTAGCTGTGCAACTAGCAGAGGGGGGGAAAAGCAGTTATGTTGTTAAACAAAGAAATGCTATGTGGCTACAAAATCGGAATGTCTAACTTGGGGAGTGGGGAAAAATATAACTAATAAAAGCATCCTTTTCACCATAAGAATTGCCAAGTGCTTCCCTTACCACTCCACATACACAGGTACAGTAAAACAATTTGTTTAACCACAATCACATAAACAAGGTATTATTTCTCTTTTATAAGAAACAGGAAAGGCCCCAGATTAGAAGTCAGAGGACTCAATTAGGGTCCTAGGCTCTGCTCCTAATTCATTATGCAATTCTGAGCAAATGATTTAACTTCTGAGAGCATCACTTTGCTCTCTATAACATGGGGGGTAGCGGATGTGAACTAAATCACTAAGACCCCTTCTCAATCAAACAATTCTATGATTCTGTCCCTGAGCTAAATGTTCCATGAAGGGATTAAATGACTATCCCTGGGGGAATGCACCTATTCAAGGAAAGGGGTAATAAAAATATAATTGTCAAGGTCAAGTGCCCAAGACCTGATGATCTCAGTGTCCAGCCAAATAGTGCACAATGGTACTAACAATTCCAAAAACACAGTCTTGGAAACAATAGTTTAACAAGTAGAGGACAAGAGCAGATTGGATACCTTGAAATTACATAATTAAAACCTCAAATATGCAAAGTGGGAAGCAGAGGAACTGGTATGTGTTTATATTGACAGGAAGATGCATACAATCTTTAAAAAGTTAAAAATTCACATCCTAGCATTCCTAAATGCAATGAAAGTTGACATTGCTATAGATAAAATCTATCCAAATTAGTGGGGATACAAGTAGGGTCTTCTAAATAACAAAAGATTTACAGAACAATGATTAATTCCATATCTATGTAAGTAACAAGTTGCATTTCAAAGTTTAAAAATTAATACATAAACTTTTTTTTTTCAGTAATACATGACTCTTCTGACCCCATTTGGGGTTTCCTTGGCAAAGACATTAGAATGGTTTACCATTTCCTTTCCAGCTCATTTTACAGAAGAGGAAAATAAGGCAAACAGGGTTAAATGACTTGCTCAAAGTCACACAGCTAGTAAGCACGTGAGGCCAGATTTCAACTTGGGAAGATGAGTCTTCCTGACTTCAGGTCCAGCACTCTATCCACTATACCAGCTAGCTGCCCCTACACAGACATTAGGGGTTGTACCTTTTTTACAAGTCTAACTAGGAATCAGTTATAGTAAAACAGAGATATATTTTTAGAGTCTAAGGACGAGGGTTCAAATTTTGGCTCTGCTACTCCAAATGACTAATATGTCGTGGGGGAAGTCACATAACCTGTGGTTCTGCTTCCACATAGAAATGAAGAGGTTGAACTAAATGACACTGAAGGCCTCTTCCAGCTCTAAATCTATGATCTGTACAATCACAGAAAGTTGTAACGAGTGAAATAAATGGGAATTCCTGTTAGTGAAGAAAACCTCAGCTCAATTACTAGGTAAGCAACCCTAAGAGTTCATTTCTGTTTTCTTCTCCATAAAATGAGAGGTTGGCTCTCTATATAATATCTAAAGCCTCTCCAGATTTCAGAGATGATGATTCCAAGTACCAAAACAGACATTCCTGTGGTAGAGGTCTGAGCCCTCCCTTCCCCCTCCCACCTCATCTATTTATGCATCTTGGTAGCAACACTGTACATGGCCTGGGACTGCCAACACACTCCTTGAGCACCTGAGCCCAGAGAAGGACACCTTCCTGATTCCATGCCCTTCCTCCTTGGCTGAGATTTGGGGGTGGGACATCTCGACTCCACAGCAGCCACCCTCAAAGGCATTAAATTCCTTCCTCCTCTCCTGTAGTGAGGGGTTTCATTCCACAACCCTTCCCAGACCACTTTAGTTCCTTTATCTCACCTTGGAAATAGCTTAATTTTTTATCCACAGACATGGGTATACGAAGGGGTCAGATGCAGCTGACACTCACTGCCCCTGTTGACAGACTGAATAAATTTGCCTTATTTTCCTGGATGTGCTGATCTTATGTGAGACCCTGGCCCTGACCACTAGCCCCTTGCCCAGGATGCCTCCACTTCTAATTATCCTTTGTCCTGAGCCTCAGCAGAGCAGCAAAGGCGACACCCAGACTTGGTCCGCCGAAGAGAACCTTAGACTGAGAGGGAGGACACCTGGGTTCTAGGTTCAGTTCTGCTGCTGCTCAACTCTGCAACCTCGGGCAACTCGTTTCCCCTCCAACAGCCTCAGTTTCCTCTTCTGTAAACTAATGGACAATAATAGTTGCAGCACGACCTACCTCACAGGATTGTTGTGAGGAAAGTGCCTTGTGAACTCTAAAGGTCTATAGAAATGGCAATTGTTATCATCCAGGACCAGTCGATATTGAACCTACATCTGGCTGCCTTTGTGTCTCTCCAGTACCTTTCTGTACCATGGTGGCCAACAGGAATGAGAACAGGGGCCAGGCGAACAGACTGGTGAAAACAAAAGGGAGGCAGAGATAACCCAGCACTGGGAGGGTAAGAGCTAACTCACTGAATGATGGAGGCAGGATTAGAAAAATAGCTTAACAGAATAGAACACAGGACCAAACAGAATAAGATGGAACCAAATAGCAATAAATGTCAAGTCTTACACATGGATTCAAAAAGTCAATGTCACAAGTACCAAGTAGGTGAGACATAGTTAAGCAGGAGTTTAGTGAAAAAAAAAAAATGTCTGGAGTTTTTCATGGCCTAGAAGGCCTGTATAAATATAAATAAGTGGTGTGAGATGATCAGCAAGAAAGCTAAGGAGATCCTAGGCTACTTAAAGAGAAGGATCAGGAAGGCTATAACCCCATTGTGCTCTTTCCCTGCCAGGCTCTGTTGCAGAACATTGTGTTTAGTTCTGATCCCTACATCTTAGGAGGAATATTGACCACTGGGCTTGGAAGACTCATCTTCATGAGTTCAGATCCAGTCTCAGACACTTACTAGCTGTGTGACCCTGGGCAAGCGTCACCCTGTTGGCCTCAGTTTCCTCATCTGTAAAATGAGCTGGAGAAGGACATGGCAACCTACTACAGTAACTTTGCCAAGAAACCCCAAATGGGGTCATGAAGAGTTGGATGTAACTGAGAAATAACACAACAAAGACTGTCCAGACTGGTTTGTAGAATCCATGTTATATGAGGAAGCATTAAAGGGTTCCGACCCTGTTCTTTTAACATCTTTGTGTCTCTTTGGGGGAATCCAGTTGGGCGGTTAGGCTAGCCCTACAGCCAGCCCAAAATTATGTGATCCCGTAGACTGGGAATGTTTAATCTGAAGAAGAAAGATAAAAAGGGCAGGGACACATTAGCTTTCTTCAAGTATTCAGAGGTCCTTTTTGAATGATGTGTGGGAGAAGGTGACAGTTGAGGTGACCTCCTCCAACTCAGGCCTCCCAGACCCTAGTCAGGGATCCGATAAGGGCCCTCCCACCAGTCTTCCTACCTTTCCCTCTCCCCCACTTGTGGCTGGACACTGAAATTCACCTCAAGTCTACCCTCTAATTCCCAGTGATGGTATAGGCTTGGCCCCTTCTGGCTCCCTACCTGAGCAGCAAATGTGACTATTCATAGCACTTGGATAACTTGGAAGTTACTGTTTTTGGTAAGATAGAGGACCACCCCATCTTCCCAGTGACCCAGCAACACACACACACGCACCGCCATTTGGCCTGCTGATGTAACCTATAGATCTGGGTCTTGCCTTCCTACCTGTAGAGCCTTGTCCTTAGGACTTCTGAGACCTTCATCTTCCTTGCAGCTAAATTCTTCTCATGTTTTCTTCCTCAATTAGAATGTGAGTTCCCTGAGAGCAGGGACTATCTCCTTTTTTCACACTGTACCCCCAGTGCTTAATAAAATCTCTCATTCATTAAAAAAAAAATTTCACAATTTTCACATTCAATGGTTGTTAATTCACATTCGAGAAATGCTCATATACAGAAGAATATCTCTACAGGTCTTCCTCACACACCTGACAGTCTCAAGGTTCTCCTCATCACAGTTCAAATAACTGACCATTAGAGAAATATAAATTAGGGGATTTTTAAAAATTGATGAGAACTGCAGACTGGATTAAAGATATAAAGTCATCCTTCCCTTAAAAATACAGTTAGGACAGTTTGATAGCATAGCAAGAAAATAAAACAACATAATTTTTACACCACTACCCTAAAAACAATGGATATGTGCAATCAGGCATGGATTAAAGCCAGATACCAAGGCCCCTAGATCTACTTCTGCTGAGAACTTAGACACAGGCTCAGTTAACACAGGGTCAACCCATGTGTTCCCCCCTTAGCATGAAACATGATGGCACAAGGAGACCAGTACTTCTTGGCTCTTCAGTGGACCCAAGGAAATTAGAAGATGATTTCAGTAAATGAAGATGTTCCTCATTTTCCTAGAATCTCTTTACAATCCTTCTCCACAGGCACACAGGGAACTGCCCCTACAAGATCTGCTGCCTGCTTTACCTCCTCCCATCTGGCCCCAGGCTGTGCACAGCTCCCTCTAGCCCAGCTGCCAGTTACCATGGTAACAGACAGATGGGAGAAGTGGGAGAGGACCCTGCTGAGGGAGAAAGTGCCACACGGAACAGCACCCTCCATGGCTGAGGAACAGATTAAAAACTCCTCTAGAGGAAGGAAGGAGACAAAAGACACTACATATTAGTAAGGGAAGGCAGCAGTATGAACAGGATTTCTAAGCATGGGGTAGGACAGAGTGAAAGTTATAAAGCATAATTTCTGAAAAGACAGTCAAAGTTCTTTTGAACAATTTTTGGTTTATTTCAAGAGACAGGAAAGTGAATACTGGAATCACAAGGCTGGGAGGGATTTCATGAGGCCGTGCATCTAAGCCCAGCATTTCCCAATGAAAACCGTGTTGTTTTACATATAAAATCTCAACCACAGACTGTTCTCCACAGCCTCAGCACAACAGCGCTAGCCAGCTCAGGGGGCAAGAAATGGGATTAGAAGGAACTAGAAGCAGTAGAAGCAAAATGTAGGAAGAAGGGAAAGAAGGAAAGTCAACAGATTTTAAGAAGCAAGAATTTTCGCTAGTAAAAAGTTGTGTGGATTGGTGAAAAATCTGCTAAAGACACTGACAATCTACCCACTCCTCTACCTTTTGACAACAATTAACCTTAATCAAAACCAAGGAGAGAGACTATGAGTTTCTTATTGCAGTCTAAAGCCAGAAAATTACATAATCTCTCTTGGTAGATTATTCCATTACTTTAAATCCATATGGCACTTTACAATGTAAATAGCAGTAGTCTGGGAAGTTAGCAGTCAACAAATATTTTCTCAAGTATCTACTATGTGCTCAGTAGGGATATGATGTTTGACCCATCTAAACTTGTCTTGAAGACAGTTTAGAAATAGAACTTATTTTTATTGTGAAATGTCTTCTGACAAGCCTGGGTTACTCTCTTAACTTTTAAGTTGATTATTAAGATCATTTTATTAAAAATTCAATGGAATAAACAGTTCTCAAGTGAAGAACTGTAAAGTACTGTGACAACCATATGAATGAAAGTTCCAAATCACTAAAATTAAGAAATGCGAACCAAAAATGGTTGTTTCCATTTACATTGTGTATTTCTGCTACAAAAGACGACTTGAGGGACAAGCTAGGGAAGGGGTCCTTAATCTTATCAAGTAACTTCTATTTAGTGATGCAAAAGGTCTATCTTTATCACTGTAATTTCTGTTTTCCCTGCACAGAAGGGAGAGGTAGAGAGAAGGAAATAATCATTTATTAAGCATCTACTATGTGCCATACCCTATGCTAAGCACTGTACAAATATTATCACATTTTATCTTCATAATAATGCATTTATAGTTGAGGAACCTGAGGCAAAGAGAGGAAAGGTGACTTGCTCAGAGTCATACAGCTGGTATTTATCTGAGTCTGGACTTGAAAATTTAGGTCTTCCTGACTCCAGGCCAGCATTCTATCCACTGGGCCCTCTAGATGAAAAGAATATTTTTTTAAATCAATGTGATGCAAAACATCTATAAAAAATGCAATCTTAAAAAAGTCAATAGCATTATCCTCATACTTAAAATGGCTCAAAAGAGAACTTAAAATGTTTTTCCCTTGCTCTTCTTTATCTACTATGTGTGCTAAACTTGTAGTTAGACAACTAATTTCAAATCCTACCTCACATAGGATACTTACTGGTATATCTTGGGACCTCTGGGTAAGACATAACTTCTCTTGGCTCAGTTTTCACATCCACAAAATGGGGGTAATACTTAACACCTACCTTTACAGAATTCACAGGAACAAGTAAAGTAACATATGTAAAGTACTTCGCTTTAAAGTGTTATATAAATCCTATTACTGTTAATAAACCTTACACAATAAAATTAGCAATGTTCAATTTTAAAAATCAGGTTTAAGAGGCTCCGTTCTTCCACTAGAACATTATCCACTCACCTCCCTAGCGTCAAGAAGGGAGGTTATGCCACAGCTGGCCAGATAAAACACGGAGTCTCAGTCTTATCAGGTAAATTCTATGCAGCAATCAAAAAGGCTCACCTTCATCACTGTCACTGATGTTTTCTCTTCAATAGAGAAATAATGTAAAATGAGGCAGTTGGAAAGTAGAAATGACACCCCCTCCCCCACAGCCACTAAGGAAATGAGCTTAAGTCCATACTTCTGGAAAGACAGAACTGGAAATTGTTTACATTCTTTTTAAAAAAATAATTTTTCTTCTAATTCTGGAGAAAGTCTTGTAAAAAGAAACCTCTCAATTATTCTTGTTAGTCATTAAGAGGAGTAGCCCAAGTGGATGAATTGCAAAGGTAAATAAAACATTTGCTTTTTCTCCCCATTATGTCTCAATTCCTTCCCTAACAAAATAGAATTATCATCAGTTTTGATTTTTAGAAGAAAAATTGACACTGGAATTCAAAGCTGACTTATAAGTAACAACTTTCTTTTCTGGTCAAAAAGCTAACCAAATACTGAACGGATCAAAAGGAAGAATAGCAGAAGCAAGGCATGCTAATAACCTAAACTTGATATCCATCCCCAAATAACCAAAAGTGCATTGGAATCGCCAACACCAGTTACCATCCGAGCTATTCCCAGTCAGTCACAGATTAATATTTGATCTCAGTTTTGCTGGCAGTGCCACAACCTCTCTAGTATTCCAAGGAATCTCTAAAACACATATTGCTGGCAAAAGGTGCTACCAAGTAAGCACCTAAAGCAATACTAAAAGTAACCATTAGCAGGTTAGAAAAAAATAACATACCTATTCCCTGCATCATACAGTCTATTTAACTAATTTATCTCCCTAAACAGAGGTCTTTTTATATATCAATGGGCCACACACAGACACTTTGCTCCCTTCCCCCAGCGACAAAATAACAATGCTTTGGTTTTCAAAAGACAAGATTACAAATGAATTAAAGTTCACAAGAAATTAACTCCATTTGTTGCCAGTCTAGACAAACAACTTGCTTGTTTGAGCTATTAACTCTTCAGAATTATTTTCTAGAATTGGAAACAATGAGGTGTTCTATAGTAAAAAAAAAAAAATGGCCAAACTACTACCAATGTGATGAAAGTTAATAATGCAATAAAGAAACCAAAATAATGAGTACAGAGGTATATGAAAAGGCAGATGGATTCTGAAAACATAAAGAACTATAAACTATATAACCAAATAAAAGGAGAAAAAAGCACAAAAGGAGGGATAAAAAAATAAAAGGAAAAAAGAACAAGGCTGGAGAAAAAAAAACTACTAAAAAGTAGTGATTATACTTATCAACAGGTAGAAAACATTCAAGAAAATACTTTTAAGTATATGTGTCCTTAGTTTTGTTGATATTTTAAGTTAATAACTAGAAGATCTTATTCCTTTAAAATGAAAGTACAGAGAAGGAAGCTGCATTGTCTCTACTGGCAGAGAACCTCACTATTCCAAGCTGCACAAAGCCATTAAAGTTCTATTTGCAAAGGTGATTGGTAAGTAACAACTAAAAACTTTTCTCAAAAATTTACTTAAAGTAATTCCTTGACTTTTCCCACTCTGCCCTCATGGTTTTTTTTTAAAGAAAAAAAAGTTTTACTCATGTTTCAAAAAACAAAAATGTTGTTATGATTTCCTAATTACTTCATTTTAAAAGGGGGTAAGGGGGAGATAGATGTGGGAAGGTAGTGGAGACCTGATCACTTCTGAGATACCTTCCAGCTCTAAATCTACAATCCTACTTCACATCCCCACTAAGGGAGAACCTTCCCTGCCTATAAACAAGGACAGAAAAGCAAAATAAATCAACTTTTGGGACATTTTTAATATGCCTCCTTTGACTACTCACTTATATTCTACTATACTATAACAATGGACTTAACAATTGACAGAGAAGAGATAAGAGGACCTTCAAAATGAGGGAACAGCTTGGGCCAAGTCACAAACATGGAAGTAGGTAGCCATCACTGTATTTTAACAAGGGTTTTTAAGACTAAAAACGTATTAAGAAACTATTCTGACAAACATACAAAATCAACTAGGAATGTAAAACAAATTATATATATATATATATATATATATGTATATATTAGTCTATACAAAAGCAGAAGCTATCTAAACCCAACTATTTCCTTTCCTACAGTGTTCTGTCCACAGTAGTATTTACTAAATAGCACTTAGTATTTACTTAATTGAACTGAGACTATTTAAAACAAAAAAATAAAACCAATTAGCATTCTAACCTCATAGTTCATTACTACCTGGTAGGGCAACCTTCCCTTCACACAGGGTCAGTCCCCATGACAGGAATTTAATTAATCTCCTTGTTCAGTCATTTAGTTGTGTCCAACTCTTTGTAAACCATTATGTAGTCTTCTTGGCAAAGATACTAGAATAGTTTGCTATTTCCTGCTCTAGAGGATTAAGGCAAACAGAGGATGATGACTTGTCCAGGGTCACACAGCTAGTAAGATCTGAGGCCACATTTGAACCCAGAGTCTTCTTGACTACAGGCCCAGAGCTCTATCCACTGAGCCACCAAGCTGCTTCTTGTCTACTTATATACCTCATATATATATATAGTACAGATTTCTGCCATCATGTTTTTTCTCATGCTGTTCCTCCCACCTGAAATTTCCTTTGCCCATCATGGTTTTAATCCAAACCCTATACTCTTCCAGGGCCAGTTTAATTCAACATCTTTCATAAAATATTCTCTATTTTTCCCTCCTATTTTGAAATCTCTCTGCATGTAAATCTTTCGTTCATATTATCAAGTGTATATGCCATCTATTCTCTAACTCTTGACCCTGCCTTCTCACCAACATCGTAAGCTCCTGAAAAATTAGAATCATCACTTTTTGGCAGCCTCCAAAGCACCTAACATAGTAATTTCGACATAAAACACTTAATAAAATCAGGGCACAGTCTCTACTGAGTTATATCACTTAAATGCTTCTTAGATGTGAACTTTAGCCATTTCAAATCACCACTTGGGTAGAAACCCTCAAGTCATTCAAATTACTTCAGGAATCTCGATGTAGTTTCCCTGCCTAAAGCATCTTCCATTCCTAGTTGATTCTGTATGTTTGTCAGGATAGTTTAGTTTTCAGGTCAGAATCAATGATGGCTACCTACTGGCATGTCCATGCAATGGCCCAAAGCAGCTCCCCAATTTAGACTGTCCCCTTATCTCTTCATTGTCAAACAAAGTTCATCAAAGATTCAATTCTAAGTAACTTAACCTGGATGTTTCTTTTTGCCCTAAGTAATTCCTAATTCTGACTTCCCAACAGCTTATATTCTTCAGTGGTAATAGAATCAGATAATCTATTTTCAAATCTTGGATCTGCAAAAGCTATATAACCTTACAGAAATAAAAATCTTTTTATCGCCCTTAATTCCTTATCTGTAAAAATAATTTCACTTTCTGTGCCTCAAAACATTGTCATAAAGATCAAATAAGGCAACATACATAAAAATCTTTGTAAATAATGGTAAAATATAATAGTTAATAATGTTTGAATTCTATCAGGTGGGTGTTTAATTTATTCAACCAGCTGTGAAATCTTATAAGATATGCTATGTTGCTATATACAACACCACCAATAATCCTTAAATTAATGGAGTTTAAACTTGATGCAATCATGCATTTTCCTAAAGCTTTTTTTTTTCTAAAAGTTTCCAATTTTTGAGTCAACTAGTGGAGATTTACAAAATCCTTTAAGGGTTCATTTAGCTGTCAAAGAAACTTCAGTAACTTAAGTTAATACATATTCCCATAGCAGAGACCAAACAGGACTTTCATAGAGCGTTTATTAATACTCTTCTCAATTCTGGTCCTCAAATGTGCCTACTGTAACATGAATCTCTGGCACCCTCTGGTGTTGAAAAACTGTACATTCTCCCTCAAAGTCATCCTAGGTTTTCTGCAAAGACAACTGAGAGGCAGAAGTCCCTTAGGCTTAACCCAATCACCGCAAATTTAAAAAAGTAGTAATTAATAAAAGCTTCAGAAAAGCGAATTTCAGAAAAGCAAATATCTCTGCCTGATCACTGTGTAACATTAAACTGTATCAATTTTAACTCCTGGAAAAAAAATCAAAGTGAAGAATTAGTGATTTCTTCCATATAAAGTTATTTTCTTTCCAGAAAAGTTAGACCTTCTTTAGCACAAGAGAAGCAAAAAAAATAAAATAAAATAAAAGACCTATTTAATACAGTGACTTTATCCTCACTGAAAAGAGTCAAGGCTGGGTATAATAGAATTTTCCTTGTGTTTCCCCTTTTAACTTTCTTTTAAAACCATAACAGAAGATATTAAATTAGGAATTCAAAAGAACTAATTCAGATAAAAGAGAACATTTAAACTACAAACTCATGGAATAATTATCATTCAGGCTAAATGGAGCTCTCTAACAACAACTCTCAATAGTCACAAGTATATGTATTTTTTGTAAGAATGATGTCTTCTCCCATGTTGTTTTTTATGTTAATACTGCTTTCTTTTTACAACATGTCAGGGAGTACAAAAAATGCACAGTAAAGTGGAATTATATGCTGCAGGCATGGTCAAATTGGGCAGGACATATTGGAAGGAAGTTACCACAATGGGCCACTTAAAGAGTTGAAGTAATACGAACTGGCAAGTAGTGATTATAAGCTATACAGGGGGAAAAAACACAACCTTCAAGCAACAAGGCATAGCTGGGAAGAGCTGGGAAACAGCAGCAGCCAGGAGATGAACTTGGCATGCAACTAAGAGAAATGAGGATGGCTCCTTCAGCAACATTGGCAACCTACAGTCAATGAGGCAAAGAAGCAAGACTGTAAACAGCAGTCACAAGGAGTGCCAGCAGCAGCTCAAGGCTCAAATCAGATACCTGTCTTTGTATCTAAATGCTACACAGAGGCCTGGTGACACATTAAATGGCTCTCTAGCGCTGGATAAGAAGCTGTTAACAAGGCCCTACTACTGCCATAGAGGCAGTGTGTAAAGAGGCAATCTTAGAAGTCCTAAATTCTGCCATTAAATCATAAGTGACACTGCCAAGCTGACAATCCAATTCATCTCATTACCTTTCTCTTCCCTTCATTCATCCCTCTTCCAAATTCGCCTACATGCTCCTGTCAAGGGCACCACTCTCCTTCCAGCTTCTAGGATCAGTAACCTTTTTTTTTATCCTGGACCCTCAACCCATGTAAGCAATGAAAAAAGAGGTCTTTGTCACTAAAGTTTTTGCCACAGTTAAATGATTATTCAACAGCAGAAACTAATATAATACTATTAGTAGAAATGACAGTAAAGAAGAGATAATGTCATTTGTTTTGCCATTGGGCCTTAAGGACCACAGGATCCTTCCATCAATTGTATGGTCTTCCCCATTAGAATGTGAGCTCCTTGAGAGCAAGTACCATCTCAATTTTTTTTCTTTATCCCCAGCACTTAAGCACAGTACTTGGACTATAGTAAATTAACAAATGCTTTATTTATTTACTTTATTTGTCATTCCTTGTAACTCTCTAAGTCCAAATATTTTACATCAAAATGTAGCATATAAGAAAAACTTAAAACTGAAGGTTTAGTAAGTGTTGAATAGGAGACGATAATTTAGCTTCCTTTAGTTATATATAATATTGAAATCTGTTATTTAGGGCAATGGCTATTCATTTAGTTGTGAAATATTGCTCTTTTTAATTCTATACCATCTCTAGCACCCAATACCATCCCTCTACACAGATATCACCTTCAGGTCCCCATTACCACTACCTAGATCAATGCAAAAGCCTCCTCATTTGTCTCCCTGTCTCAAATCTCTACTTTTGTCCATCTCCTACCATTGTTGACAAAGTGATGTTTCATTAAGTGCTCTGATCATTACTGCTTCTAAGACAAAATAAAAATTCCTCTGTTTAGCTTATAAAAACTCTTCACAACCTGGCTTCAACTTATCTTTGAAGACTTGCTGGGATATCACTCCCTTTCCCATAAGGCAATACAGCCAAACTAGTCTTCTTTGTGTTCTTCAAACACAGTACTTCATATTTTTTCTCTAAGGTTTTTTGCAATGGTTGACTTTATGCACTCCCTTCCATATGCCATGCCCTCATTTTAACAGGAAGTCTGTAGGGGGTCCTGATTGGGAAAAAGCTCTAAAATACAGTAATAAATAAAAAGCCATAAAAACACAAACTGAGCAAAAGGTGACTTGTTTACAATTATAGCTTTACTACAAAATTATATTTTAGTCACTGAGTCAAAACTTAAAGATACCATGCTTTATGAAAACCAAAACCTGAATATTGTGACCCATGTGCCCAGTACATGATTCATACACAAACTTATGTTTGGGCATAACACTGGCTTAATTCCCAAGTTCATTACCAAGCAGAAAACCAAAAATATCCACTAATCAGTAGCAATGCACTTTCTAGTTCTTCCTGCCTTTGTCTATTTTCTATAATTACCACAGAGATTTTTGGAGTTCTTTGTGGGGATCCACTGAAATGTCTGGCTGCTGCCCCAGACTGAAGACTGCCCATTTGTAAGTATTCATTCTGACTGACTAAATTACTACCAGTAATCAATCTTGAGCTCCTTGGCCTCTTCCTTTGGTATCAAAAGAGGTACAGGGTTCCCCAGTGGGGGAATTCTGGACCTTACCCAGCCTCAGAGCCATCTTTTATGTGAAGCCTTTCCTGTTTCCCTCCAACTGCTAGTGACTTCCCTCCTAAAATACTTGGTATTTAGCTACTTGTATTTACATTTGTCTATCTATCTGTTTATTAAGTATATACTTGTATAAGTATTTGTTGTCTCTACCATCAGAATATAATCACACTCCTTTTATTCTTTGTATCTGTATCTGCAGCACAGTGCCTGGCACAGAGTAGATACATAAAAGCTTGCTCATTACATATGATGGGTAAAAATATACAATGAATTTTAAAAGTGAAATATTTTTCTTAAAGGATACATACTTTTCATAAAAGTCATTGCATTATAAAACATTAAAATTTACAAATGACAGTAACTAAGGAAAGCTAAATTATGATCACCAAACCAACATAAGCTAAGCTTTCAATTTCAATCTCCCCCCACACCCCCACATACCAGCCCTTTAATGTAAAAATCTTTAGGCTCAAAGAAATATCAGAAACAATTCAATCAACCTTTACCAAACTATTGATCTCCTAATACAAGTTAAATTTTTGATCATTAACTACTTTACAGAAGCCTGAAAAGACAAAAAATTTACTGAAAGATTAATAAGGTTGAAAATTTTTAAAATTCAGTGAAAAACAAATTTAACACAAATTTTCCTGAATATTCTTCAAAAAACAAGATACATCTATATTTCAAAATTATTTTGATTAGTTTCAAAAATCCTAAATCTACAATACCTCCACAGTGCCCATAGCCATAGCATGATTAGATAAATCACAGGAAACTTAGTATAAATTACCAAAGTGAGAAATAATTACTGGAAAAAATAGAATATAGTCAGAAAGAAATCAAGCTTAGTTCCTTATACCATATTCCACAATAAATTCAAAAAAGATGGTAATATTAAAATGGCATTTATTTTGATAAAATTATATTAAATAATATTAATAATAAAGTACTAAAGATGATACTATGAAAAATCTAGAAGAGAAGCATATCAAATATCTTTCACAGCTATGAATCATAGAGGAATTCTTAACCAGAAGGAACAGAGGCAATTTTAAAAGATAAAATAGGCAATTGTGGTCACATAAAATTAAGTCTTTTGCACCAACAAAATTAATATATCCAATATAAGAAGGGAAGCAGTCAGAGGGGAAAGTCTTTGTAACAAATATCGTTGGTAGGGTTTGGAATAAAGATATGCAGACAACAGAAATATGTAAGAGAATGGATATGAACAAAGGATATGAAAAAAAGAATTTTTGAAAAAATTGTAAACAATTTAAAATTGTAAAGAAGAATGCTCTAAATATGAAGAATAAAATTTTTTTTCAAACCCTAAGGTTTCACCTAATGTCTAGGAAACATGAAAAGATGATCAAAAAAACACAACAAATGCTACAAAATTTTAAAGAACGAATTTGAACTCAAAAAAACTTATTAAAAAATACCTCCAGTAGCTCCTCTGAAAGGAGGGGAGAAGGGAGGAAAGAGGGTTCACAGGTGTGGAACACTGTATGCTACCAGATTTTTCCAATGTATTCATTGGTTTTATTACCTTGTTTTCCCTCTTTTTTTCAAAAACATCTCTGGGATCAAAAAAAACTCTTAGGGAGTAGAAGAAAGAAGGATAGAGAGGTAAATTTAGGTGATGTAGCAATAAAAGTTCACTTAAAAAATTTATCGATAAAATTTATTTTTAAAAAAGGGGCAGCCAGATGGCGCAGTGAGTAAGAGCGCTGGCCCCGGCGTCGGGAGACCTGAGATCGGTTCTGGCCTCAGATACTTGGCACCCAGACAAAAAATAACTGGCCGTGTAACCTTGAATAAGTTACTTAACCCCAACTGCTTTAAAAAGAAAAAAAAAAGAACTGCTAAATAGTGCTTAGGCAGGGAATTGCTGGGTTTGTATTGGTTATAGTCAAGTGGCATCACTCTCAGGGCAGAAATTATTGAAGTAATGAAGTGAAATGTAGAGATCAATGATTTGAGCATAATAAAGAGTCTAAAAATGGCCTATTTGATGGTACAGATAGAAAACAAAAGCCACATGAAGAATGATGAGCAGTTTATCTGTCTAGAACAAAGAAGTATATTTAGTCCCTCACTATAATAAGGCCTGCAGTTAAATCAACCAAGCTTAATGAGAAAATACATTTTTTTTTGCTTTGACATAGTAGGAGAATCTTTGTATATGGATGACCTTAAAAAACATCAACAGAAGTACAAGAGAAGTTTAAATCTCATCAAAGACTTGACTAAATAACAGAGAATTAGAAAGACAAATGCAAACACATAAATAACAATGCTATCAAAACACTGGTATTAGAAGACTTTTTACAAGGCCCTGTACTGTACTATTGCTCCTATATAAGACCAAACACATTATAAATAGAAAGCCCCATAATGGGTATTATACATCATATTTTTAAGTGACAATGCCTTTAAAATGGAAGTTTAAATTACTGTAACCTAAGGGAAAGGACAATATTTGTCTCACTATGTAATTCTCTGGCTTGCTTCATCATATAATCTTCTGAAGTTTAATAGACTGCAACCACTAATTAAATGCTACTGAAAAGTAAGAAAAGACACAGCAGACAACTTTTATTTGCAATATAAGCAAAGATAAGGAAAATGTAAATAATGAACATTCTAAAAAATGTTGGCTAATATCATTTCTATGGACATTTTAACCATAAATTAACAAAATGGCAAATGGGAGTAACTCACAAACCTTTCCATTTACCTGTTCTCCATTTTTATGAAAAATCAACAGAATTTCTACAGAACCTTCAACATAAGGTTAATGGTCTGCTAAGGATAAATGGTTAAGTACAAGTTCAGCCATCAGTCAGGTTTTGTGACAGAAGCCATAATTAAAACTTAAGTCAATAATTCCTGCCTTAACCTCGAATTTCTGAAGGCCACTAGTCAATTTCAAATTATGTTCAATGACATCTAAACTGAATTCTTCTATTCAGTGACATCTAAACTGAAAAAGAATTCAGTGGCTCAATCCAGATTAAAAATTTAAGCTAATTTAAAAAAAACATTTCATTCTGATTTCCAAATGAAGATATTAATTTTCCTCCCAAATTTTAAATTTTTTTCTAGTGCATATTACAGTTCCAGACACAAAGTCAACACTTACTAAATGCTTGCTTTAGTAAAAAAAAAAAATCACAACATCAATCAAATATATACACATATTAGGAATTTGTATTATGGAGATATATATATACACACATGCACACACATATACACACACAGTTCAAGGTAGTTCAACAAGCTTTCTTATAAAATTAAAGGCCAATTATAAATTTGCAGGCAAATATTCCTTCTTTTCCATCATTATGGATTATAGTCTGCCAAAAAAGACAGTTTAAACCAAACAGTTTAAAGTATATATTTTATTTAAGTGTTATTCTCTCTATCTGTAGTCCTGTCTATTTCTTGTCCTTATGCCATATGAAGTTCTAGCTATTTATTTTCTTTACCTGAAGGATGTTGTTCCATTCTCTTTTATTTTGTTTTTCTGAACAGGAGGTGCTTGAAGCGACAGAATTTTATTTCCTGGCAGGGTAATTTGCTTTAGAATGGAAGCTGGGGAGGAAAAAAAACAGACACACACAACATATATACACAAACATGCCACAACAGGAAAAATTCAAAATGATTAGTTCACATGTTGTCTGACCAAAGACAATTTTAAGCTGACAACTAATTATGTCCACTTAAACTAGGATATAACAATGAACTTACATTTTATTCTCTTCTGAAGATTAAATCCCCAATACTTTTAAAGGAGATCTATGTTTCCCTTAACACAATTATTTTAGTTATATACAGGCTATGATTTTTTCAATCTGTGAAAGACATGACTAATCCACATTTCATCCTGTCTTAGCCCCCCAAAATCAATACATTTATGCCACAGAATTAAAGTTTCAAAGTTTCACCTCAGTTGTTTTTGTTTTTTAAACTGGCCAAATAGCTACATCAGTGCTTGAAGTTACACTGACAACATAAAACCCTACAAAGGCTAGCCAGACCACAACATATTTTTAGAAAACATTTTACCTTCTTACTATTCATGATTACAAAAATCTCACTTTTGCTGGATCCAAACAAATGAAGAATCTTTTTTTAGCACTACAGCTTTCTAAATAAGAAAAACTACTTTTACACTAATTTATTTTTTCCAGTACCAGAAAAAATATCACCTGAAGCCATGCTTTCACACATGCACATGTGCACTCTGTCGTGTGTGTGTCTCTCTCTCTTCTCCCCAGCCCTCTCCTCCCGAATAATAGTGGACAAAACACAACCAAATGGTATTAATACATGGCAACTTCTATCTCTCTATTCATCTCCAATACCTTATAACATTACACTGCAATTTACTGCAAAGACAAAACAACATGCTCAAATCCTAATCCTTTCTATCCCTCCTTGTTAGATAAAAGGAAAAAGCAAAGACATATTATCACCATCCCACCACCCCAAGATGTCCCAAATCCAAACTGCAAAACGCCAAAGAAACCCTACCTGTAGGAAATTGATTTGTCTGTATTAGTGTGTGCAAGGGCATCCTCTTTTGTCCAGATTTCTGAATGGTCAGAGCTGAGGAATGTGGTAGGGCAGTCACTTGTTTGACAATGCCTCCAGAAGGCTGCTGTACAACCTAGAAATAATAAACTACTGTTTTTTTTTTTTGTTGTTTTTAAGAAAAAGCAAGGGGAAAAAAAGACAATCCACAGGAAAAAGAAAATTCACAAAGCAACTACCAAAACTAAATTAAAATGAACGAGCTACATATAAAGAGAGAACATGTTCATTTGACTAAATCTTTGGACAATACAGGGGAAGCTTTCAGTTTTAACAGCACACTGTGCTCATGAAATTTCAAATATACTTTTACCTTGGCATAACAAGAAAACCTCTCTATCATTTAAATTTGTTTCTAGAAAAAATAACTAAGAATTCCAAGGTTCTGAAAGACATGAATAATCCAAAATTCATTCTGTACTACCTCTAATAACTGAACTAGATTTGTCTGACACTGAATTTCAGTTTCAGGGCCAGCTTTCAACTTTCAAGGTTTGGTTTCATAAACATTTGGCCAGTTAAAAAAAAAAAGATTCCATTTTCAATGCAAAGACATTAATTGCCTAGTAGGATCAATGTTTAAGGTTAAAACAGAAGATAACATATACATATATATTTGGAGAGACAGAGACAAAGACACACACACACACACACACACATACATACATACATACATACACACAGAAAATAGGATACAATTCCTTGCCTGGAGTATACAATTGACTCTGATTATAATTCTTAATTTAAAAAAAGATAAACTTCTCATGTAAAAGAGAGCAAAAATTAAACTCAGTTTTCTATTAATTATAGCATTTTCTTGGCTTGTCCTTCACAATCTGTCTAGACTAGTCACATACATGAAATTTTTTAAAAAATCTACATCTTATAATCAAACAGTCCCCTTACAGCAACTACAAGAGTTCATAATAAGTACTGCTATTATAAAGGAAATGACAATGTATAGTTTAAGGTCACAACCATAACCATTTGAGGGCTAGGAATCATGGTAACTTGTTTCAAGGAGTCTGTACATCATTTATCTTAGCACTGTACCATTTTAATTTTTTTTAATTGATTTCATGATATTTCTAAAGGTCTGCCAAAAAATTAACACAAAGCTGTAGATGGAAAGCTAGTAAAGCTAAACTACCATCTTGATAGCCAAGTGACTTCAGACCAGTCAAGCAGCTTTGTGCTGCTGCTGAGGAAGGCCAAGGCTGTTCGATCATTTGAATACGGGAATTATGAGCTACAGTCAATCAGGTGCCCACAGTAAGTCCAGCATCAACATGGTAAGCCCTCAAGAGTGGAGGGTCACCAGAATGCTTGGGGAGGGGCAAGCCATCCCATACTGGAAAATCAGCAGGTTAAAGCTCTACTGTTCAGTATTGGGAAAGGGCCTATAAGTAGCTATTACACCTCCAGTGTGGGTGGGAGAAAGGGAGGAAGCTTGGATCACAATGTTCCTTCATTTTTCTCAGATAATGGGTATAATATGACCTACACACCTACCAATCAAAATTAATGCTGTGAGATGGTACATTAGAGTTTAATTGAGTTCATCACTATCTTCCCTAACCCCTCCCCTGCCCTGATTGCTCATCACCAGGAAACTCAAAGAGATTTTTTCAGCTGTGGTGCTCATACCTCACCGGTACCCTCAATATCCTGTGTCAATCTGATTGAAGAAACCTCCTCCCAAGGTTTCCACTTAAAGAGGGACCAGAAGCCCAGCCGACTTTTCATTTCCCACCAGCTGTGCTCCTTGCATTAACTCTACTAAGATCATGCCCCCATACCTGGTCCCTTCTCTCTACAATCCATTCAATTTCCCTTTGGGTGTTCTTTTCTCCCATTAGATGACAAACAAGGACAGAGACTTTCTTTTTCTTATTTGTATCCTCAGTGCTAAGCACCATATCTGGCACGTAGCAGGCACTTAGTAAATGCATACTGTGCTGTGCTATACTGTATTCCAGTAAATATATCATATTAAAGTCAAAGTTAGTTTTTGTTCCTTATTTTGTACTGGACCTGTGATTTCCTCAGCATAGGGAATTCCTGGTAAGGAAACCCATTCTACCCAAGCATGTTAGCACCCATTCAACGACGAGTCTTAGATCATACTTTTTCTATTAGTATACTTGGGAAATGCAAATTGTAGTCCGTTAAAAGAAGATTCACCCAGCTGCACAAAAAGAATACATAAAAGAATCTAAAAGTTTCGCATATTAACTCACATTTCCTTAAAGCAATTATAAAGTGTTACTATGTATTGAATGCTTTTAGTCTTCAAAGTAATTATGAACTTCACAAAATACTTCAGTGGCATAGTGCCTGAACATGGCAACTAGCATTTAATATGTGTAATTTCATTCATATTTATGCAAAGTAATTTTAAAGTATCCCCCCCATCATAACCCAATGTTACCCTCTAGGCAGATAACTACCTTGTGTACAACTAGTGCCTCTCCATACAAGATTCAGTTGACAGCAATAGGAAAGATTAGATAAAAAATTTAAAGTGGAGCATGATCTCCATATAAAAATATCTCAAGAATTGTTAGGGGAAGAATTAAGTGTCTTGTGCTTAGGCCCTGGCAACAGAACTAGGAACAATAAAAAATTACAGGAGAAATTGTAAGGAAAGACTACCTGAGAACTTCCTATGAATTTGACCAGACCCAAAGTAGAAGTGCTCTTTCAATAGGTAGTGAGCTCCATATCCCTAGAGTCTTAAAGCAAAAGCTGGATGACAACTGGTCAGAAAGGTTCTAATTAAATTTAAAAATTTTTTAAAAATTCTGGATTCTTGAAATACTTAAAATATCAATTTAATGATTTTTCTGTGTCAGTACTGAATAAGATCACAAGTTAAAAAGACACTAACTTATGACTCATTTAAGATAAGCATAAGGTAAAAATCAACATACAAAATAGTAATATTTTGCTTACTATATAAATGGCTTAATACAACCACTCATTAAGCCAGCTGATCAGCAAATCATTTTGAAAAACCAAAAGAGATACCAAAACTTATATGGCAATTGGTATTTGGAATAGAGCTACTTTAAAAAGTTGGACTAAAAGTAGATGCTTTTAGGCTACTTTACTGTTTTTATCTTCAAGCATTTACTTAACAGATATAGGTGAAAAAACAGTTTCAATTCATGCCATGCTAGACTGTGATTAGTAAATACAAGAAACCATAAATCCCTGCTGACTGGTAGAGTATACCCTACAAAATGTTCAATTCTTCCCTGTCCTGTAAAAGCCAAGTAATTGTTTGGGTTAACTTTTAAAATCTCAGGTTTTAATCCTGCAATATGAAAGTGTGGAGACTTTCTTTCTTTGAAAAAGCTTAAGAGTTGGGGCAGCTAGTGGCACAGTGAATAAAGCACTGGCCCTGGAGTCAGGAGACCTGGGTTCAGATCTGGCCTCAGACATTTCACACAAAAACTAGCCATGTGACCCCGGGCAAGTCACTTAAGCCCAACTGCCCTCCAAAAAGCAAAAAAAAAAAAAAATCTTAAGAGTAAGGGGGCAGAGGCAGGGTGAGGGAGAGGAACAAGGAAACCCAGTTGAAGCAAAAAGAAAATTTATCAATGAAAATCTATTTTTTTAAAAAAGCTTATAAAAGACAGAGCCAATTATTCCAGATTATCAAAATTCACATGCAAAAGGGAGTATGTGAAATTACAATTCATCTTCTGCACATTTATAGGAAAATAGCTGTCAGAAGAAAACTTCTAGACATAAGGAGATTGACAAGAACTCCCATGTAACAATCATCTATTTTTGCCCATTAATTCTGTAAGCACACGGGAGTGAAATGTGCAAGTATAGGCTAAACTGCATATCTTACTGTTACAATTATCCAGGGGATCTGATTACTTCTAGAAAGGATATGTGAGTCCCACAAAGTTCTAGGACTCCTAAGATTTAGAGTTGGAAAGAGCCTTCAGAGACCAAATCAAGTCTTCCTCTATTCCACAGAAAAAAGGAAACCGAGAAGTTAAATGACTTGGTCAAGATCACAAAGTTACTAAGAAGTCAGAATTTCAACCCAGGTTCTCTCACTCCAAATCCAACATCCTTTCTACTAGACTCTATTTATAAATACAGTTTTATAGTTGTCTTTATAAATGACAGGTATGTCTGAAAAGTTCCCAAATATTTAATGTTTTTTCATTGGAAATGTGTTTTTTTATGACCTTCAGTATATGACTATTAATTTTGGTAGGTTTCTTTTATGCTACTGAACTGATGTATTCTCAGGCTTTGTTGTTAGGTTGGTGTCTTTTACCTAATTATAATAAAGTACAATCTACAAATAACAATATTTGGCCTTTTGGTCTGCATTGTGGATTCCTGTAAATTTTTTTCTTATTTTGTAATTGCTAGAATTTCCAATCTTTAATCAAATTAAATCCCACATCCATAACTAGCAATAAGCTTATCAAATGCCCCATAGGCATGTTAAAAAAAAAACAACAGAACTTACTATTATCTTCCCTTCTAAAACTATCTTCCATACTTGTCTACCTCTATTGAGGCCACCATCATTCAGTCATGCTGATTCAAACATCCTCTACTCTAATAAATTTACTAAGTCTTGTTAGCTCTACCCTCATCCTCTCTCCCTTATATGGCCCACCTGCTCCTTCCCCCATCATCTCTTCCACCTCCACTATTTTGACAACATCCTGACTTGTCCACAAGCTTACAGTTTCTCCTCTCTCCAATCTATTCTCCACACAACTATCAAAATAATCTTCCTAAAGGTCAAGGTTGAGCATGTCACCCAGATGCTCAAAAAGTGTCTACCACCCCTAGGATAAAATACAAAACACACCAGTTTAGAATGTAAAGTCTTTCACAATATAGCTATTACTTGTCTTTCAAGATAGACCATACATGTTTTTGCACAGTTTTCCATGCCAAAGAGCATTCTAATCTCAACTCTGCCTCTAAGAATACCTAGTTTTTTCAAGGCTCAGCTCACATGCCATCTCCTGCAGAAGCCTGGATGATATACTTCTGAATGCTTTCTCCTTCCTTCTGAAATGATTAGGTGCATACTTGTCTATTTATATATTTAACTCCTTCAGTAGAATGTAAGGTTCTTGAGAGCAGGAACTATTTTTCATTTTGTCTCTGTACCCAGAGTACCTCAATGTAGCTGATACTTAATACATGTTTGTTGGATCAGAAGTAGTGAAAAATGGAAACCTGGTAATATTTGAATTTTTAGTGGGAATACTTCTAAAAGCTTTTCCATCTCACAAATGCTGGAATTTGGTCTCAAGCAAATTGTTTTTATCATGGTAAGGAAAAATTTATTTCTTCCTATTCTATTGTTCTATCAGTCATGTACTAAATTTTTATAAAAAAACCCCTAGGGAGACAAGACCATGGCCCAACAGAAAAAGTACAGGCTCTGCAATCAGAAGACCCCAAATCCCACCTCTACCCTTTATTATCTGTGTGACATTACTTCACCTTTCTGAGCCTCTCCTTTCTCATGTATAAAATGAGGGGGCTGGACTACTTGGCATCTGAAGTCTCTCCTAACTCTAGGTCTATGCACATCTGACATAAATCCTGTTTGGTCATGATGAATTTTTAAATACACCATTGATAGTATTGTTAGTACTTTGGTATTTTTATACCTGTATTCATTACAGAAAGTGGCCTGTAATTTGTTTTCATACTGTCCAAGGTTTAGAACACAAGATTAGCCGTACCATAGCAATTTTATAGGATCATCTACCAGGTCACAAAGGGGGTATATGAACTGTACCAGTAGAGGGAATGCCCACACTGACAAAACTGGGAATACCTCTAGTACTGAGCTGTTGTCCTTTGGGGGGAGGGGTCTACTCCTGTAATTTCACCTGTGTGGAAATTCTCTCCACCAAGGCAGATCTGCAACTCATTTCTAACTTAGTCTTAGAGGCGCTTATGGCAACTAAAAGAGAACTTAGGTGGCATGTGTGAGGTCACACAACTAGTGTGTGAGTGTGTGTGTATGTGCGCACACGTGCACGCCTGTGCGTGTGCAGGCATATACCAGAGAAAGAATCTGAACCCATATTTTCCTGACTCCCCAGACAGTAGACCATGTTGCCTTTTCAAGGGTTCATTTTATAATCCTGACAAGGACCAACAATCTATTTTATCAACAGAAAAGATTTTGTGCCATCTATCTTTATATTTATGAATAATCAGAGTACTAACAGTTATTTCTTCTTTTGAGGTATAAAAACTCACCTAGCGAACTGTATAGGAGAATGGTAGAATCTACAAAGAAATGATACCACTTCTCACAGTAATAAGCTCTATACTATCAGATGTCATCAGAAAATATTACCTTATCCTTGGACAAAGCCATGGTACATCTAGTCCATGAAGTTCTGGTCAATGCACTTCAGTGTAGAAATAAACACAGCTAGAGCAGGCCCAGAAAAGAACAACTGAAATGATAATCAAGGGAATGCAGAAACTGACATATGGGGAAAGACTAAAAAAATTAGGAAAACTATTTCGGTGTGGAAAAACAAAACCTGAGAGGCAATATGGTCAAAGTTTATAATCCCACAAAGGGCAGGCAATGTGAAATATGAGGACTAGTATACTTCTAGTGGCCAACCTTTAACATTTAAAGAAAAAAAATTTTTTAGGACAAATAAAAAGTACTATTTCTTCCTTTACTCAAAAGGAACAACTTAAGACTTAAAATCTCAAATAGCGGCACAAGCTGAAAACTTAAGTGAGGTCAAAAAGAGTTTAAATAAATTCAAAGATAACTAATTGGTAATAGATGTTAATAGAAACTAAGATGTTTTAAAACACATTCCAAACCTTCTTTGGCCCACTGACATCTTGAATTCATTATGTCCAAAGTTAAACTCCACTACCCCTCAAAACTGTCTCTTCTAAGTCTTCAATTTTTTGATGTGGCACCACCACTCTTCTCTAATCACCAAGGCTCAAGACCCAAGTTATCTCTGACCCTTCCTCATCTCTCACCCACTCACATATAACAGGTAAGTTGCCAGGTGTGACTGCTTCTACTTCCATACTATCTTCTTTACAAATCAGGTCTTCTTCACTCCGATTAGCAACTACCTCATTAGTTTCCTCTTTCCTAATAGCCTCCTAACTGGTCTCCTTACCACTATTCTGCTCCTTTCTAATCCATTCTTCACACAGATGCTAAAATAATTTTGATAGGGTACATATCTGACTATATCATTTGTCCATCCAGAATCTTTCACTGTCTCCCTAATGGCAAAGGGATAAAATACCAGCTCCCCAGAATGACATTTAAGACTCTCCACAATTTAACCTTAGTTTCCCTTTCAAGACTTTTTTCATATTACTCCCTTTCCTGAGAATCAACATTCCAACCAAACCACAGTGCTAAGTGTCACCCAATCTTGACCTCCAGCTCCCATCTCTGTACACTGATACAAATCATTCCCTATGTACTCCTATCTAAACTCAATATATTAAAAATATTCTCTTCCTTCCAGGCTGTTTAAATGTCAACTCTTTCATAAAATTTTCACTGACTTCTACCCCCTTCTCTCAATATCCTCAAGTGAATGAGTTCTCTAACTCATCAAATTTTCACACAGCACTCTGGTTTCTCCTTTGCTTCTACCATAACATTAGGTATACACACTGTATACACACTGTATTTCTTTCACTGCCTTCCATGCTGTCTCCTACAGATTGTAAGTTACTTTGGGGTAAGGACTATGTTCATTGTTCTTTATAGCATATCTTCATATGTTCATTGTATCCCTGGCACCTAACAGAGTACCTTGTACATGGTAGACATTTACAGATCTGTTGAACTGAACCTAACAAAACTTTGCTTTCTGATAGATCCCTTGGTACTATTGTCAAGAGACAGAATACAAGAATGGAAGGACCACAAGTTAAACTCAGGCATTAACATTCTTAGTAATCACTTGCCATATTCCTTTTCTCCTGAATTAAAATACTTTCTCAGAAGTGTTTCAAAAATCCCTGCACTTCTACTAGGATGTTTTCCCTTTACTTAGACTCAGGATTAAATTAGACCATCTTCTATTACACATTCAGTCATGATAATTTTAATTATTCATTTCTTAACCTGAGTAATGCTTGCTAATTTAAGTCATCTAAAATGATTTTATTTGATGGAATCTTCTAGCTCTGTGAGCACTAAACGCCTCTCTGTGGGGCATTTCCACACAAAATAGTTTATATAGTATTCTATGCCTCAGGTAACTCTGTTAGAAACCAGATTATAATACATCTTCACTAGCCAGCATTTAGCCACAGCAGCCTTTGCTATATCCAATCTATTTTGAATAGCTAGACATGAATACTAAAATCAAATTTGTTAACTAAAATTGAAACAAAGGCAAAACAAAAAAGTAAATTCTCAGAAAAACTAACATATTTTAGATTCTTTTAAAGAATGTCAAAGGCATAGAAAGATTGGAAGTACTTTCCACTGTTTAACTAGATACAATTCTCTTTCTTGGTTGCAATTTCCATAAAGTATACCAAGAAATGTCAAAACACTGCAAGAAATGTTTTTATTTTTCTTTCTAGAGAGGAATGACCAAAGACTCACAAATACACAAACTTCAGTATGACCCACTGAAGGGTATATAACAGTTTTACTTCTGTTCAGGGTGGGCCACCTACATTGGGACAATTTAATCATATATATTTATCTCCTCTTCAATATAATAATCTCTAGGAACCCTAAAACCATGTGATATAGCTGTTCTTGGAATTAACTTTGGGCCTTCCCATAGCCATGCCATGAATCCATTCAAGGGAGTGACAGACCCAAAAAAAGGTAGGTAGAATATTAATATACTTATCCAGGGCTTTAAAGACAAGAAATAATCATCACTACTCACTGGTTGTCCTTGAAGTGTGGAAGTGGATTACAGAATCTTTTTACCTGCTCCCAAAACTCAGTAATTTTGTCTTATTCACCCTCCCATACTTAATACAACTCCCTCCTTCCTCATCCTTTGTCCCTTTCCCATTCTGGACTGAGGTTTTTGTGCACATCTTAACCCCCCTACTAGGCTAAACTCCTTGATGTAGGGGCTATCTCTATTACTTCCCCAGTATCAGCAGAGAAACTTGGCACAAAATAGTCTGCAAGATGTTACCAAAAACCTACAGTCTCAAAAACAGAGATATATTATGATCTAAGTTAGGGAACAGAAGTATGGTATGGTGGAAAGAATACTTGCTTCTGGGTCAGACAACATGAAATTGAGCTGTGTGACACTGCCCACTTATACTCTGGTGAGTCTGTTTCCTCATCTACATTAGGTTGCTTTAAATAACTATATAAGTGCCACAGTTTGGGTATTGACACCTAGAACCTTTTACCCATATGCCTGTAATTCTACAGTTTCTTAATAATAACAATATCTAATATATATATATATAGCACTTACTATGTGCCAGGCACTGTGCTAAGTAATTGTTTTAAAAATTATTATCTCATTTGATCCTCATAACCACCCTGGGAGATGGGGGTTCTCCTTATTCCCATTTTACAGATGAGGAAGCTAAGGCAAAACAGAGGTTAAGTGCCTTGGGTCACACAGTTAGTGTCTAAGTCTGGATTTGAACTCAAGTCTTCCTGACTCCAGGCCCAGTGCTTTATGCACTGCCCTACCTAGCTGCCCCTAGCAATTACTCTGTTAATTGCTTACAGATAAAATCCAAAGCAACACATTCTCTCAACAAAACTTTCAACCAGCAAAATAAGCAAAGGATTATTAAGCATACTAATTAAACCAATCAACAAATAAATAGCCTTCTTCCACTAGTCCCTTTATTTCCCTGCAACTTCTATGGCTACCAAGTCTAGAGTAAAACAAAACAACTGAACTTAATCCCCCCAAATTAATATGACTGTGTTAGGGGGAAAAAAAGTTACTCACTAACTGTTTGACTTTCAGAGTTTGTGGAGTACTGGCTGGTTGTGAAAGGAAGGAGCCAGGTTGTGTAAGTTTGATATGAATAGGAGGCCCGACGGCAGGCTTTACAGACGCAGATGTGGCTACTCCAGAATTCACTACTGGCTTTGAAGGTGGAAGAGAAACAGATGGCCCTGCAACTTCTCCAGAAGTCACAGTAGGTTTCGTTGGTGGAAGTGACAGCGTTACTGCTGCCCCAGGAATGAGGGGTTTTTCAGGCTGGAGTGAAACAGTTGCTACTGTAGTAGTACCACAAGTCATGAGAGGCTTTGCCGGTTGAAGGAAGACAGTTCCAGCTGTTACTCCCACTGGACTGGTGGTTGAACTTACAGAATGGAGCGTGACAGCTTTGCTAGTCACACCCCCTGGAACAGAAACTGGATTTGCAGGGTGGACAGCAACAGCACCGACGGTGGGTCCTCCAGCTCCAGTAATGGGGCTTCCAGAGCTTAGGGCTACAACTCCAACACTTCCAGGACCAACCAGTGGACTCACAGTCTGAATGGAAACAGTGCCCACTGTTGGTGCTGCAGAAACAAGGAGGGGCTTTTCTGTGTGGATCGAAGAAATAGCTGTGGTCACGACAGGAGAAGGATGAGTGACAGTGGCACACGTGACGACCTGGGGAGGACTTTGCTGAACACACTGCTCAATGAAGCTCTGGGAGTTGGGCATTAGCTGTCGTAAGGCAGTCACACTCTTCTAGAAATGGAAAAATTCAATTCTGATCACTAGGAACCAAACAATCAAGCAATTAAAAAAAACAAATAATATTCATGAACTATATTTGCCATACAAACTCCTGTTTTCCCACATCTCTGAAAATCCTAAATGTTTGCTTTTTAAAAAAAAATCTCATCAGTAAAGCAAAAATAATACTAGCATTTATATAGCACTTAATATGTGCTAGCCATTGTCTAAAGCACTTTACAATCATTATTTCATCTGATCCTTACAATATCCCTGGGAAGTAGGTGCTATTATTATTCCCATTTTACATGATGAAGAAATTGAGGTAGAGAGATGTTAAGTGACTTATCCATGGATACACTGATAATAACTGTCTGAAGACCAATCTGATCTCAAGTCTTCCTGCTCCAGGCCCAGTGCTCTATCCACTGTGCCACCTAACTACCTCACAAAACCTATCATGTATGCAACCTTACCAAACAAATATTACAGACAAAATGATTTCCTACCATCAAATTTAGTCCCTTATTCAACAGTGGCATGTTAATTAAAAACACTATGTCAACCTTTAACATGGAAGTCTTTCTAAGAACTGTGAGGAAATTAGTGCTTCTAAAAAACATAACAAACCTGTTTCAACATACGCAAACATTTATATATATACTTTGAACCAAAGTTAAAATATACAATACTCATCTAAATTCCCCAAAACTTTAAGAACCACTGATATACACAAACCAGAGCTATATTGGGGCTGAAAAAAAAAACTATTATCGTTATTTGTGAATTTTAAAATTGAGTTCTAGGAAATGAAACGAAAATAGAGAAAGAAATGCAAAGAAAGCCAGATGATCATTACCAAATAGTTTGACCTTCTTTTTGGAAAGTAAAGGCTGAAATTAAGTCTTTTTGGATGCTGCATTAAAAGCTAAAACTGATTATCTGTTGCATAGAATGGCTCCCTGGAAAAGGAGGATGGATACCAGGAAAAATTTTGATATTAAAAAAGATATAAAATTTTTTTTATAAAAGCTGATCGGAACAAGAAATGAATTTTTCTTGCCAAAAGAGTAGTTTAAAAATATTTCTAGGTTATACCACTAGAGAATATTTTCATTCTTCCACTGTAGGAATGAAGTATTGCTGACTTCTTTCTTCACTCTAAATGAAGACTAAGCAATCTTACTTGACTTAGATGAAGTCAAAAAAGACAAAAGTAAGGAAAATGTCCTCAATTCTGCCAAATGTGCTTTGCTAGAAGGTTGAGAGATGATGCTGGAGAAAATGAAAGGGATAAAAAGAATTTCCTTTTTAAGTCAACAAGATCCCTAAAACTCAAATCACTTAAAACATTCATTCAAAAATAGTAACACTAAGTGAAATAAGAAAAGCCAAGCTGCATATCATGAAGCCAGTTTTTCAAGTAAGTGTCTCTATGAAATTAGAGATTTTAAAAATTTCACTTCTTCCACTAAGCAAAAAAAAGTACAAGGAAAGCTGAATAATCCTAAACATTATCAAATAGCTCTCAAGATCTTCAATAAATGCAGTAATTTAGCAAAGTCCCCTAGAAATTGATTATAACAGTAACACTTTTAAAGTGGTGTTATAAAAATGCAAGATAAAAAAAAAACACCACCCTAGCCTAAATAAAATGAAAAGAAAAATAGGGATTTTGTCCAGAATTTCAAAAAGGTTTAAAAAAAAAAAACCAGAACATTTTAAACTGCATGAAAATTATAAATATTTAAAAAATAAAGTTTGACTACAAATAGTCAAAGACAAAATGGAAAACCCTTAAACTGATCGCTTAGATAATGACCTACACATATAAAACTTTATTCCATTAGATCCATTATTCTGGATCACACAGCTCAATTATTAGAATAATCAACTTTTTCCTTCTCATAGAGTGAAAACACAGAGGTAGATAGGGATAATTTTTCATTAGTCAGAAGTGGTAACATTTGCTAACTTGCTTCATGTCTATGCTATTCTTTGGGACTATTCATAATACTCACCCAGAGAAAACATCAAGACATATTTACACTGCTGTCACTTAAAATCTGAATTCCACAGTCCCACAGTAATCCAGGCATGATATACTATTTTACTAATGTTAGAGGCAGCTAAGTGGTACAGCCTGGACCTGAAGTCAGAAAGACATAAATTCAAATCCAGTCTCAGATCCTTAATCTCTTTTCCCCCAGTTTCCTCAAATTTTAAGTGGGGATAATCAATTGTGAGAATCAAATGAGATTATATTTGTAAAGCGTTTGGCAAAATGCTTGGCACACAGTAGGTGCTGTTCAAATGCTTATTCCCTCCCTTTCCCTTCTCTCCACTTACTTAGCTAATCAAAAGTTCAGACTAACCGCTTAGGAGTAAACAGCCATAGGGCAGGGCAAATATACTGTATTTATAGTTAGTCAGAAGATGTGGGATTCAACGCCAGCTCTGATACTTAAATTTCTCTCATTTATAAAATGGGAGCTCTGTACTAAATCATATATCATATATCTAGAGTTGGGGAGATCTCAGGAAAACCTTTATTTAATCTTTCAAACGCTAGGTTCTGTGATCCCCAAACCTTGAAATGCATTCAAACAGACTTCCATGAAAGGATGTGAACTGAAAAGGCAAAGGTTGAATAACCAATTAATCTGGGACATTCTAGAAGGAATTCTTTAATCAAGAGCAAAGTTGGACTAAATAACCTCCAAAGTAATGGACAACCCCATGGCCTATATCATAGACATATATCAACCATTCATATTCCTAACAGCAACAGTTCTACTACTACAAAATATCCTGAACTTTTCTAAATTAAACTATACTATTTCCTTTAGCACTCCTTCATAAGGTCTAATTCCTAACTTCTAATATGACCTTTGAAGCAAACATTTATTGAACTGTTTTGGACAAATGGTTTACAAGAAACATAAAAGAAACAGGGCCACTACTTCATAGTCACACCTTTGCAATCACAGAGCTCAATCACCTCCATTATTCATCTGCCTCCAAATAGATGGAAACAAAACAAAGTTTTTGGTTGTGTCCAAAAAATCCAATCCATCCTCAGAGCATGAAAAGTTGACAAGACTGGAGATACTTCAAATGAATAAACCTCATATCTCTGAAAGTAGTAAGAGTTCTAAAAAGAATCTAAGCCTTGGGAGAAGAGATGTAGAGGATATAAAGGTTACATTTAAAAAGATGAGATCAATTTGAATGTCTAAGTTCTGGAATGATTCCTAAACTATCTTTCAGTCACACTCTATCAAAGTATTGAATTGAAAGGAACCTCAGAACTCAACTTCCATCTTTCCAGACAAAGCAGTTACTTCTATCCAGTATATTAGACCTCCTCAATCTATACTGTATTGACGTCCGTAAGGACTTGACAGCGTCATACAATATATCGCACCACCAATTATAAACTTAGCCTTCCTACTATAAAATTTATTATTTTTCTGTGTTAATCTCTACAAAGTAAACTTAATTTAAAAAACCAACTAACTTCCAATTTCATATACAAAAAGGACAATACCTTTCACCAATTAAATACTTGATTTAGTAGGTAAAGAGTATATAGTTTTAAATTATGTCTACCAATCAGATGTTATTCTTCTAAACATTTCCCCCTAAGCATTAGAACAGAAGATCATCCAATAAGTGACAATCAATTTAACAAAGTTCTTTCATTCTTTACTGAAATCGAAACTGATGGTGTACAACTGTATTATGACTTCCTAAAACTGCAGGTCAAATAAAGAAAAAGAGGGAGTAAAATAAAAGGACCTGACGTTCATTCTCCCAAATTTACATGGTGGGAAGAGTTGCACCCAAAAGATTTATTTTAAAATCCGGTATTCAGAATCTGCAAAAAAATTTCCCAGTAAAAAAACAAAACAAAACAAAAAAACCATTCTGGATGATGGTTAGCTTCTCATGCTAATTCCCCCAAAATCACTTTAACCCATGACATATCTGAAGTATACTCCCAAATTAGCAGTACTACAGAGGAGCAGTTAGGTGGTGCAGTAGATAGAGCACTGGCTCTGTAGTCAGGAAGACCTGAGCTCAAATCTGATTTCAGACACTTGCTAGATTTATGATCTTGGGCAAGTCACTTAACCCCAACTGCCTCCAAAAAAAACAAACCACAAACCAACAACCCAGAACTGCAGAATCAAACCACCACATGCAGTTCTAAATTAGGACCTGTGACTTCACAGTCACAAAGAGCTGACTAGAGCAACCAAGAGGTTAAGTGACTTGCCAGGGTCAAACAGTCACTATGTGTCTGAGGTAGTATTGGAATACAAATTCTCTTGATTTTCAGGTTGGCTCTACATACACTACCACACTATATTACCTCTCAACACATGTTCAGACAGCAGATATAAGATGTTAGGTTATAACCCCCAGTTCCTCTCCATGTTGAGATTAGGGATTCCCTCTTCTCTCCTTTCCCCATCTGCCAAGCTAGACAGAATGAGGACTCCTCCAGCTCCAGTGCAATGGTTTTGGCTCCTGTCTCCTTGGCAGAGGGATGAAAGAATAAGGACAATAGGAAAATTGGGAACTATAGAAGGCAGGAAACTCCTGACAAATCCAAGGGATGCTTCTAGAGCTAGATGACTGATAACTCCCTCTTCTTTACCTTCCCATTTTTTGCTTCAAGAATTCCAGGAATTAGACGTGGAACTAAGATGGCAGAGAAAAGACAAGGACTCGCCTAAGCTCTCCCCCAAACCCCTCCAAATACTTCTAGAGAGGCAGAACCCACAGAAGGACAGAACAAAATAATTTTCCAGCCCAAGTCAACTTATGAGGTTAGCAGGAAAGGTCTTTTGCACCAGGATGAAAGAATTTCTTGCTAACAGAGAGGGAAACGTGCAGGAATTCAACTCTTTAATCTATAATATATCCAGTGATTCACTGCTATCACTCTTTCACCTTCCTCCTTTTAAACTTTGAGACCTAAATAAGACTTTGAAAAGAAAGGAATGGAGGACAACTTATCTACATTTCAGAAGAAAACCAGTATCTGGGAGGTATTTCAAAGAAATTAGCCAACAAGGGCAATTCAGGAGAACTGTCCAGCGTGAACCAAAGTAGACTAGAAAGTGACCTGAAAGTCATACATCACATCTTCCCATCCTCCAACACAAATGACAGCCATACCACTGCAGAACCTATCTTGAGTCAGTCCTAAGGATAGATAAGAAGCAAGGTTAGGAGCAAACAAATCAGTGAGCCAGGAAAATGACCGGAGTGGTGACTGAGGGCAAAAGCATATGGGAGAGGACTGTCTCTAAATCTACAAATCATTCTGAAAGATGTTCCTATGCAAGTGACAAATTCGAGTATGTCTATACTGAACAAAAGTTTAAAAAAATTTTAAATGTAAGAACCACAGGAAAGGAAAAAGGTCTGACTAAAATAGGTTAGATCACTACTCAAATACATAAAGGCAAATTATTTTCCAATTTAACAAGTTAAAAAGCAAGGAGAACTTCATGCTCTATTCTTCAAATTCCATTTCATAATGTTCTCCCTCATAGCTTTATTACTGCCTTCTTCTAAATAAATTTCTAAATAAATAATCATAATCTTATTCACATTAAAAATATTTTTTTATCATATCATTGCCTCCTTTCTCAATCCACCCTTCCCCTCCCCCACCCCACCCCCCACCCCGAAAACCTTACCTTTAGAAAAGGGACAAGATGCGGTTGAGGTGAGGACTTGAGTTCAATGTACAGTTTTTTGGTAAATTCCTCTGGTTCAATTTTTGCATCCTGAGAAAAATAAAATGCTTTGTTAATTAAAAAAAATAATTTAAGAAATGCCTATCTATCTATCTATCTACACACACACACACACATATATATACATATATACATATACACACACACATATTCTACATTTATCTAGACACAGATACTTTTCAATTGTAGAAACTTTCAATAACCTAAAACAAAGTCTCAATTGTAAGCAACAATTATGGGTAAGTAGACACTGCCATTTTACAGCAATATAAATAATTCAGTCCTAATGAGTTAGGTATACAGAATGATAGAATACTAAAATTAATTATCTCCCTAGCATGAGAAACAATTTTATAAACTTATCATTTAAAAGGCAAAAAAAAAAGGGGGGGGGCCCAGAAGTCTTAAAATGGGGGTGGGGAAAAGAAGACTATTAAAAGAAAAAACAAAAATAAAAACAAATACAGTTTGTATTGGTCAGGCTACATTATCTTTTCAGAATGCTATTTCAGATCAGACTAACATTCTGAGAAACACACACTGTATTTAAAAGAACATACAAACTCAGAAAAAATTCTTGAAAATCACATCTGTTTACCAAGCCACATAAATCCTTTGTGTTTATGCAAAAATAAAATCAATTCAAACATTTATTAACTGCCTACTATGTGCAAAGCATTATGCTAGGCCCTGGGCACACAAGACAAAAACAGCTTGGTCCTTGCATTTAAGTTGACATTCTACTAAGGAAATGTACACATAAGTAAAAACAAGGTGTCAAGAAGGATGAAGATTTGTAACTGGAGAATATTACAAAAGGTGCACCTAACATAAGTCCTGAAGGAATCTAGAAACCCTAAGGGGGAAAGAAGAGCATCCAAACATGGAGTACATAAAGACTAACTGCAGGAAGGTATATCGGGCAGGTCTAGTTTAGGGAACCTGCTAGTATGTGGGTTTTGCTGACTACAAAAAGAATAACAATATGCAATAAATAAATGTTAGGTGGGGACCAAATTGTGGTGGACTTCAAATGTCATCAACTCTGACTTCCTTTCTATACTCTTCCCTCTTAAGGAAAAATTTCCCACTTAAAAGCAAATTCCACAAACCATTTAGCACCTATATACATATATTTCAATACCCCCAAATATTTCAATATTTGCTTCCCAGAAACACCTGGCCGTGTAACCTTGAGCAAGTTACTTAACCCCGATTGCTTAAAAAAAAAAGCATTGTGTTAATAACACCCTAAAACTAGTCAAAATAGTAACAGTAAAGGGAAGGGCTGGTATTCTGTATCTCAAATGTCCTACTCTCCTACTCCAATGCCTTATTATGATATAAATAGGATCCTGTGTTCTTAAAGATAGAGCACAAGGTCCCAAATTAAGCTGGAAAGACTTGGAAAAGAAAGAAGGTCAGAAAGGCAAACTCTGTAGCCACCATCTGAGAATCAGCCTAGCTGATGTGAAGTAGATCATCACCAAAATGTTGGCCACAAGGGGATCAGCTTTTTTTGTCACAGGGACTTCTAAAGACTATCGACTAACATCTGGAAGAGTTGTCATCTATAGGGGTGGAAGGAGTAGCCAAAGCAATCTAAAGATGAACATAGCAGCAAAGCCTATGCAAGAATAGCCCAGAAGATTCTCAGTGCTCAGACCCAGAAGGCAGTCAGGAAAAAAAGAGAGAACAAAGGAAAAGAAAGGCTTCCTTCCTTATATGTTTTTCTGCAAATCTAGAATGGACTAGTTAGACCTCTGATCTTGTAAATGTTTTTTTGTGATTTGTTATTGTTACTATACCAAAAGATTCCCTAGGTCTTAGTAAAATCATCTCCAATTAATCTTACCATATACAACATAACCCAATGCTGACATAACACTGGTCAAATCAAGTGTTTCCCAAACATAAAAATAGCATACAATGACACAATAAAAACTTGATAATAACAAAAAGAGCATCCAAAGCTACTAAACCTTTTGAAAAATTAAAACCTAACAATACCAACATACATTTATGTGTACTGGAACACATATGTACACATAAAAAGCAACAATGGTGGAGTAAAGGCCAGTCATGAAAGACTTGTATTCAGCTCTTATCTCTTACATTATTTGTGTGACCATAGGCAAGTTACTTAGTCCCTCAATGCTTCCAAATCAATTCTCTTAAGACTGTTGTGTTACAGATGATTTACATCAGGGAAAGGACCTTTCAGGCAGGTATGGACCCCACAACCAAACAATACTGATTCATTTATTAAGTACCTATTGTTTTCCAGTAACTGTGCTGGGTACTGAATTAGAATAAAAATTTACAAAACTAAAATGAAAAGTTTTGAAAGCAAAACACATAGATCTATACTGAAAATACCACTTGTAAACCAGAGGTGTTGAACTTGCAGAGAGGTCAGAAAAACTCTAACTGGACCCAAACTAGATTAAAATGTAATTAGGCAATGTGTAACAAAAATAAAAATACAATACAACATAGATAATGCTAATTGGTATTTCTGAAGTCAACCTGCAGGCCTACAAGAATCCTCTTCTATTTGATTTTGACACCATTGTTTAAAGCTACAGACCAGACTTTTTTTTTCTTTTTTGGGGGGGTGGGGGGGATGGAAGGGGGAAGAGCATGGCCTATATTTAGACCAATAGAGAGATGTCTTCCTCTAATTAAATGACATACAAACTAGTTGTACCTTGAGATTTCCTTTTAAAAGAAGATTACAATGCTTTAAGGACCCAAACTATACTTAAAAGTTCAGCTTATCAAGACAGTTTAACAAACAGAAGGCTTTAAATGATGGTTATACGGCTTCCTTTTTTCTGATACCTCTCCCATTGGTACCTGACATCATTTCTGTCATGCTAAGTTAGGCTGGCACTACTTGTTTTAGAGTTTTAGGGTTTTTAGAAATATCTTACTAAAGGCGCAGCTAGGTGGCGCAATGGATAAAAAGCACCAGTCCTAGAGACAAGAAGACCTAAACTCAAATCAGGTCTCTTAACGGGACACTTACTATCTAGCTACGTGACCCTGGGCAAGTCACTTAACCCTGACTGCCTCCCCCCAAAAAGAAATAACTTACCAAAAGATTTTCCACAAGCTTCTTCACATTCTGCCCCATTTCTGGGGACTGAGATCCACCACATGCTAATTTTATCAACATTGCAAGAAAGTTTTTGCATTTTGTTACATTCTCTAGCATTTCCTAGTTATGAAAAAAAAGCATAAATACTGCAATGAGTATCAGGCATTCAACTTTAGAGAAATGATGACAGAATTCAAGGAAAACCATTTCAAGAATCACAAAGTAAAGTATTACCACAGAGATACCAGTCTGTATAGCTGCTGGGGTCTCAACTTTCGGGGTGCTCTCTTGTGAGGGGGCTGCTGGTGTTCTGATGACTGAAGGCTTCATAGGAGTTACAGTATTCGATGGTTTTACTGGGGTAACTGCGACAACACTGGTTGGTGCAGCCACAGACTGAAAAGAAAAAAAGCTTGTTATATTTTGACAGCAGTAATACTCTCCTATGATGATGAGGAATGGTATCTCTCTCCACCCTTAACTGCCACTAGACTACTACCACCACTACCAAAAAATATAGCTTGATAAGGAAAATAAAGTAGCATTTTTTTCATAAGTATAAAAGCACACAGAGAGCGCACTGATTTATCTGCTATTTGGATTTCTAAATTAAGTACACAAAGGAATCACTTCAACCGTATCATTCACTTGATTTCATTTTGAAAAGTGTTTTCCCCCCCTTCAACTGAAATGAGACATGATTCTAGCACCATCTGCAGGACAAAGCAAATATATAAAAACACTGATGTCAGGTAGCATGTTGCTTTTTAAAAACCTATCAGAAAAGGGAAAACACTATTATTACATTCATAAGAACAAAAATATCAGATATAAAGGCTTATGTGCAGAAATGCAGTAAGTTGTAGCATATGGGGGGAAACAGGCATACAAAAACTAAATTTTAAAAATGTACCAGAATTTAAAATTTCTTACAATATGTTCCTCGTGGAGATTTCATTCCAAGACAATCAGAGGGTCAAATAAACCTCAATGGAAAAGTCAAAGGGGGTATGAGAGAAGATATGGGAGAGAGCAGATTGGAGGAGGGGATATACCGTGGAAACGCTATTTTGGGGAAGGGGGGAGGGGAAAAACAGGGAAAAAAAATTGTAACTCAAAATCTGGCAGAAATGAATGATGTAAACCAGAAGCTAATAAAGCATTTGAAAATAAATAAATAAACCTCAATGTACAAGTTGAAAGTAAATTTATTCAAATTTCTTGTTATCTGTAGCTACCTAAGAAAACTACAGTACAAACTATATACACACACCAATAAATGTTTGTGAGAAAGGAACCAATTTTTTGAAAGACTGCCACAAGTCCCCTAATATATGCCCTTGTCTTATAGCTCTCTCTCTTTTTATATAAGGGGTTCTTCATTAATTTGGCCCATTAACTTGTTTTATTTTTTAAATATTCTGATAACTGTATTTTGATATAATTGGTTTACTTTTTAATCCTGTGTATTTTATTTCGTGCATTTAATTTTTTTTTCCATAGGTTTCACAAAACTATGAAAGGAGTCTATGACATAATAAAAGGTTAAGAATCCCTAACACAGGGAGACTTGTAATTATCTAGACATCAATTTGATCTCTCTCACTGCTGAAAGAGTAACTAACATAATTTGCTAGAATGCCTCAATGTTGTCATACTTCTAGGGGTTTGAAAAAAAGGTAAAAGAAACCACTATCCTGGATGTTAACCTTATAAATAAGGAGAAAACAGTTGCTTGAGCAGAAATGATGCTAATGTTTTGATAGATGTGACTAATTTGATAGATGTGCTAATGTTTTGATAGATAGATAGATAGATAGATAGATAGATAGATAGATAGATAGATAGATAGATAGATAGATAGATAGATATAGAATATATATAGAGAGAAAGAGACAGAGAGACAGAGAGAGAGTTCACGTAAGAGAGAGAACACGAATCCATGGCCTTCTTGTCTCTGAATCCAGCCATCAGCTAAGCCGGCTGCCTTTCTAGTGTTCATAACAGAGGAAAGCAAACTTGGGCATAGTTGGATAACTAGCTAGATTTGGAGAGAACATAAGCAAAATGCTACAATGGGAAAGAACAGTGGCTCTATAATCAGAAAACATGGATTCAAAACCCCAAATTAATGCTTACTACTTGTGCCATCTTGGGCAAGTTATTTGAACCACTCTCCCCAGCTTAGATTCCCCATCTATAAAATGAAAAGTTGGACTAGATGGCTATGATCAATGATCACAAAGTTTAAAATTCTACAAGGAAAGGAGAGACTTAACTCAAGAATGAAATCCAAAAGACACAAAAGAAAACAATTCCAGGGGCCGCCAGGTGGCTCAGAGACTAAGAGCACTAGCTCCAGTGTCGGGATGACCTGGTCATCAAATCTGGGCTCAGATACTTAGCACCACACCCAAAAATAACTGGTCTTGTAACCCTGAGCAAGTTACTTAACCCCAATTGCTTAAAAAAAAAAAAATCCAATGAGAAATAAAGAGGAGGAGGGGGATCTAAAAAGACATATAGAGACATGGAGAACTTATCAACTAATTTAGATTTTTTTTTTTAAGGTAAGTACAGGAGACAGAAAGATGGGTAGGAAACTGGGGAGTCAATGTGAGAAGATGAAGCTGTGTGACCTTGGGCAAGTCACTTAACCCCAATTGCCTTGCCTTCCCCGCCCTCCAAAAAAAAAAAATCCAATGTGAGAAGATGGCACAGCCCTATAAGAATGTTTAGATACAATAATATAAACAGAAAGGATAAAAAGAGAAATTGAATACTGCATAATTAATTATCATAACTAAGCTTGGAAAAGGAGAAAAGATGGGAAAAAAATCAACTTCCTTCCCTTCTCTGCAGACATAAAAGATTATTGGTATGAAATATTTTCAGACATCCCTGATGTATTAGAAGGTTCTGTTAACTTAAATTTCTATGTTTCCTTTTTTTAATCCTATTACAAAGGAGGGCTGGTTGAGTAAGAGGAGGATGACTTCATCTATTCGAAAAATGAAGGTGGGGAGGCTAGGTGGTGCAGTGAATAGAGCCCCAGCCCTGGAGTCAGGAGGACCTGAGTTCAAATGCGGCCTCAGACACTTAACACAAAAACTAGCAGTGTGACCTTGGGCAAGTCACTTAACCCCAATTGCCCTCCCAAAAAAAGCAAAAAAAAGTTGACAAAAAAAACTTTGGGGTGGCCAGGTGGCACAGTAAGTAAGAGCTCTGGCCTGGGAGTCGGTTCCTGCCTAAGGTACTTAACAACCACACAAAATAACTGGCATGTAACTGTGATGGGAATGTAAATTTTTAAGATCTTCCCTGCCCCTAGGCTTAAGTGCACCTGGAGCCTGTGGTGAGAGGCTTGTTTCTCAGGAGATACTTTGTGATTGGCCAGTGGGTCAAGAAGGTTGTTACCTTCTCTGAGCCAGGAGAAGGCTATAGAAGCCCTGATTTGAGGCTTTGTTTTGGGGCTCACTTTGAGAAGTGTTGTATGATTTGACCAGATGAGACTCTGGGCAGCCGTTGAGCCCCCCGGCTTTGAAAACTCAGATGCTGATGCTTCCCTCTCTGGTAACTGGAATTAGATATGGATGTATGTAATGGTTGGACAGTTTGGAAGCCTGTCTGTTGAAATGTTCTTGTAACTTATGCTTGTAACCTCTGTATATTCTGAAGTTCATGGTGCTGACCTTTTCCCCCTGAACTAGGTAATGATAGTATGTTTGATTGATTAAAGTAAGCTTGTCAACCCATTTTGAGTTGCTTTCCTTTAGAAAAGCAGATCCAAGAACCTGTGTTGGCAGCCACCCTGGGGACCCTGGGGGTGCTTGCTGCTACAGTAATTTTGAGCAAGTTACTTAACCCCAATTGCTTTAAAAAAAAGAAAGAAAAAAAAAGAAAAATGAAGGTAAGCTACAAAAGGTATCATTAAATAAGATTTTTTAAAGTATCAGTAGCAAATAAGAAAAAATTTGAGTATTTAATTATGTGCCACACACTATGTTGAGTTCTTAGGATACAAATACAAAAACAAAAATAGTGTCTGCTTCAAGAAACTTAAATTCTAATGAGACATAGCACACAGGAAAGAGACACTTCAGTCAGGAAAGTTGCAGGGATGAGTGAGTGAGGTCATTAAGGAGTAGAATGACATACCTTATCCAGGAAGAAAATAGGATGTGCAATTATTAATTCAGGGGCAGAAAGAGAGACTGGGAATCTCAGGGAAGAAGGTCAGAGAATAGGGAATGCTGAAGCTCAAAATAGGATCAAGCTGGCAAAGAAGATTAAGGAGAATTTAGAAAAGAACCATTCTGAACTATAATGGAAAAAGAAGATGACAAAAGGGATAAGAATGCTATGTGGAGAAGGTGATAGAGTTCATGAAAGGAAGAAGACATCACTACTCAGTTCTTTCTTTGCTTCTGGTTTTTGTTTCTGCCAAGAATAATGTTTGGACTAGAAAAGTACAAATCAATAGTTAATAGAAGCTGAAATACAAGGTGAATAGGGAAAGATTAAGGTAACACCTAGCTATTCCTTGAGAAATTCAAGTCTCTTCTCAAACCATGGAGAACAAGAGATACAGCAGAAGTGTTTAATGTCTTGGATCCGTAGTTCTCTAAGGGTAGTTCAGGGACCCCTGCGGATCCTTGAGGCCTTTTTAGGGAGTAATGAGATCAAAACTGTATTCAAATAAGGTAAATATCAATAGATATAACCCACATAAACAAAAACTTTTTGGGAGCAAGGGAGAGCAGGGGGAGGAAGTGTCTTCCTGAAACCAAAAAAATTTGAAAACAGCTGCCCTAGACAAAGGCAGAGACAGTACACTTATCAAACCTATTGATAACACAATATAAAAAAAGTTCTACTACCCTGAAAGAAGAATCCAAAGGGATCTCCATGGGTGAGAGCACTGGGCTGGATCTCACAAGATAAAATAAGTCTAAAAAATATAGTCTTGAACCCAGGTTTCAAAAAATAAACAAACTACACAAATATAAGAGGAAAGACACAGCTAGAGAGTTTGAAAAAAAAATATGGAGGCTTCAGTGAACTATATCCTGAATAGGACAGTATTAAACACACACACACACACACACAGACACAGACACAGACACACACACACACAGACACACACACACACACACACACACACACACACATATCCCTCTCAAGCACCTTGAGGATGCCTTAAGAGAAACAAGCACACAGCACCCAGAATGAGGGAAATGATAACCCTGGCGGACTCTGCATCTGGAGACGTTCAATTCTAGACTACTCATTTTACCAAGGATATTAGCTGGCAAGCATCACGAAGAGGGGAAGCAGCACAGGAAAGGGTGAGCCTTGACATAATGCTATATGTACCTCTATTAAAGGAAATTAGAGATAGTTAGTCTCATAACAGCAACTGTAAGTAAATGAAATGTCACCAGGAAAGGGATTGGACTTCTGCTTTGCGAGTTCATCATTTTTCCTTTGTACCCTCAGTCCCTAACTCAGGACCTTGAACATAGCAGCCACTTAAAAAATCTTTGTCAATATGAACTCAGAAGGTACAAAGAGTAGCAACAGGTAATACATGGAGAGGGAGCTTTCAGCTTGGTATAAGAAAAAAACATCTCTCCAGAAGTGAAGAATTCTTCAAATAAAGGCTAGATGACCAGGGATTTATTTTCAGATATGTATTGGATAAGATGGCCTCTAAGGTCCCTCCCAACTCCAGACTGTGCATCTGTGACTGAAATTTAATAAGTCCACTTCACTGTCTAAAAAATTCCTTCTTTCTGTGTAGCGACTACATATTAAGTCAAAATAACAGAAATCACAATGCCTTTAGCCTGATGATCATTTTATGAAAACATTCCCTTTATGTCAGGGTTCTTCCGCTTTTTCATTGCCCAAGACAACCCAATGAAACTCCAACCTAGTAGAGAAGAAACCAGAAGGCAAACCTCATGAAACTTGTGGCTCAGTAGAACCTATTACTGAGAGAGGGGGGAGCCTTAATGGCACTTCTTATTTCTCTATTAAGGCAAGATACAGTGGCAAGTTAGGCCTGCAGTGAAGAATATCTGAGTTCAAATCCAGTCTCACACTTACTAGGTGAGTGACCCTGGGCAAGTCACTTTAACCTATGTGCCTCAGTTTCCTCAACAGTAAAATGGAGACAAATAATAGCACCTCTCCAAGGTTGTTGCGAGGAATCAATGATATAATACTTGTAAAGCACTCAGCACAATAGCTGACACATATTAAGTATTTAATATAAACATTTATTTCCTCGTTTCCTTCCTCTATTGGCTGACTGCTTACAAAAGCTCAAGAAAGTACAATCTTCATACCACTTTCTACCTTGACTATACCATTAATTGTGAGTCCTCAACTCCCATCTCCTTCCAGCTACTAAACGCTTCCCCACAATGTTATAAGACTCTTATAACTTATAACTGGCCCACAGAAGATCTACTAAATCAGCCTTCTCTACAAGTCTCCCTATAGTCCAAGTCTGTTAACTTCTCACTTCAAATGCGCTCTGCCCAAGCTTCCATCCAATTACCTACAGAGATTGTGAAAAAAGAAGAGGATGGATTCACTTTGTGTATGCGGATGATAAAGGGGCTAGAATTTGAGATCTGGAGCCAGTAATGGGAAAGGAATGCAGAGAAACTTAGCAGCTAAAACTAAGTTTTAAAATGAGACTATTTTCTGAATCTGAAAAACACATGTAAATCCAAAAGTGACTACCCTATAATTAGAAATGTTTATTTTTCTTCTTTTTTTTCCCCCTACAAATTGAACCAATATGCTAAGGCATGCCATTAGAATATACCCATCACTAAAGAAGAACTCAAAATACAACAAATTATTTGGTTATTATCTAGTATAAATAGGTATTTTTCTTCCCAGCTCAAATGTCATCAACAACTACAGTAGAACAAGAAAACACTCCTGGAATTCCTTTAGGGATAAGGAAAGAATATTTTAAACTTCATTATAAAATGTTTTTTTTGCCTTTAAATTTACACACAAATCCTTGATGGCTTCCATATCCACTTCTAATTTTCCATCAAGAAATTTTTAAAAACCTAAAGTAGTGCTGATTTTCTCCACAAGGTGGACATGAGGACTTTTTCTTAACTTTGCTTTCTGAATTAAATACTAGAAGTGTCATATATTGTCCTATTTGGTCTCTGAAGTAGTTCATGTTAAAAGGGGTATCAATTGCACTTGGAAGGGTCACGTCCTATCACCAGCCATAGACATGACTTTATTTTCACTTGTTTTAGTAAAGAGAGATCTAGACATGACATTTAATTTTCTTCTCTCTCTTCTATACAAAGCACTGGTACAGTTATTAAAATAGGCACAGAATCATCTCAGTTTCCAACTATTCCCCTTGTTGTATCACTACTGTCAATACTACCAAGCTAATCCCTAGACACCAATAAGTAATATATTCCTAAATTAACCATCAGACAAATGGCTATGCTTGATATGAACTAGTACAAAAGTTTTCAAATTTAGGCCAACTAATTCTGTTAAAGTATTTCTATTCCTTTCTATCTAGATATGTACAAAGTTATCCTGCAAACTCTAACCTTGGGCTTTAACAACTGCTTCCAAATTCAGGTAGTTGGCTTGGGATTAAATTACTCATGCACTCAAATTCTAATCTACCACTCTTTACAAGTCTACTAAAATTTCCCATTTGATACTTGTGAAGAGGAAGTTGTAGTTACAACCATTGGGGCTAAGTGTTTTCCCCAACATATTTCACACTAATGATATTATCTGTGGCAATTATTTTACCTCAAAACCAGTTAGCCTTCTGAAATCAATGTAAAAATCTGCCACCAAACTACCATGAAATGAACTTTTTAAATGAGTGACTGGAGTCACTGCCTTGACGGGAGCCACTGCCACTTTCTTTTTTTTATTTTTATTTTTTGCTTTTTGGAGGGCAATTGGGATTAAGCGACTTGCCCAAAGTCACACGGCTAATAAGTGTGTCAAGTGTCTGAGGCCGGATTTGAACTCAGATCCTCCTCACTCCAAGGCTGGTGCTCTATTCACTGCTCTACCTAGCCTCCCCCACTGCCACTTTCTTAATGAACTCTTTCCAAAGAAAAGAATCACAAAAAGCAGTTAACTCTTAGGTTTTGCTTTAAACTTACCAAGTACCAGATTAATACACCAGGTTAATCTCTGCCAGATCCAAAGGTTATTCTAATTCTATCAACCAGAGCACAGTAAAAAGAATGGTGGATTCAGAAGCCCTGGGTCCTTCATACTTATATTAGCTGAATGACTGGGAAAATCACATTTCCTAGCCTTATTTTCCTCAGCATTATGTACTCTATACAACCTACTTCACATGTCCATCATTAAAAAAGCACTTTGTAGGGATGGCTAAGTGGTGTAGTGAATAGAGCACTGGCCCTGGAGTCAGGAGTACCTGAGTTCAAATTTGGTATCAGACACTTAACACAAAAACTAGTCGTGTGACCTTGGGCAAGTCACTTAACCCCAACTGCCCTATCTTCTCCCCTCCAAAAAAAAAAAGCATTTTGTAAATCTTAATGTGTGAGCTACTACTACTTTAGTTATTCTGGAAAGTCCTTCATTTATAATAATTAAGTTATATACTTGGCAAAAATCAAAGAACTGCCCCAAATATCTAGTTTATATAGAATGAGAGCCATCACTCACCTACTGCATCTTTGCCAAAGAGATGAAGAGTATAAAACGGAAAGTCAAGAGATAGTTAGAACCTACCTGTACTATGGAAGGTTTCTGGAAGGAAGTTACCACAGTACTTCCTAACTGTGCCACAGTTTTCACAGGGGCAGCAACTGCTTTGATGGGTGTCACTGCCCTGACTGGAGTCACTGCCTTGATGGGAGCCACTGCCACTTTCTTAATTAACTGTGTACTAGAGTTCTGGAAAGAAAATATAAAGAGATATAGGATTATTAGGATTTGGAAGAGTTCAGTAAGAGAACAAGCATTTAAGGATTTGCAAAGATCTGTGATCTTTAAAACCTGTGGGTCTCCCTCACCCAATGTCCTCCCTCTTTCCCACCACCGACCTCTGAAGTAGCCAGTCCTGCACCAGACCGTCTCTGCTCTAGTCAGGTTCCTTCCTCCCTGGCAGAGCACATTTATCCTGCCTCTCCTTCTCTGGAACCTCTCATTTATCTGAACTTTTCCTTATTGAAAGTTTCTTTCTAGGAAACTGATACCTACCTGTCTGTAACATTAAAAAATGTTTTAATTAGACCTTTTCTTTCTCGATAAGACAAATGGCCCTCTTAGTATACTAGGAGGTAATCCTGCTATGTGCAACCAATCCAGTCGTGCCCACTCCAAAATGGGGAAGAATAACAAAAGTCTGGCATAACCACCATGTATCAGGTCTAGATGAATGTTCTTCCTTGATCATTAGTTTCCTTCTTCTTGATATGATATCCTCTCACCAAAGCCTGGACTTCATCAGGGTCAAATTTCAGGCGTATTCTTGCCTCTCCAGTAACTGATCCTTTGCTTCTATTCCCCCCTCTCCCACTTTTAATATCTGCCCCACTAAATATGTCAGCTTGGGGCGGCCAGGTAGCACAGCAAGTAAGAGCACCGGCTCCAGTGTTGAGAAGACCTGGAGATCGAATCCCGGGCTCAGACACTTAGCACCCACCCAGAAACACCTGGCCGTGTAACCTTGAGCAAGTTACTTAACCCCAATTGCTTAGGGGCGGCCAGGTGGCTCAGCGAGTAAGCGCACCGGCTCCAGTGTTGGGACAACCTGGAGATCGAATCCCGGGCTCAGACACTCAGCACCACACCCAGAAATAACTGGCCGTGTAACCTTGAGCAAGTTACTTAACCCCGATTGCTTAAAAAAAAAAAAAATATGTCAGCTTAAGCACTTGCTCTTAGCTGAGGCCAAAAACACCTATAATAAGACAACATACATTTTTAGCATTGACTGGTTTTTACCTTCTAAGGAAATTTCTAAGTCCCAAAAAGGCCAGGGCAAAGGAATGGGACAAGACCTAAGTCTACCATCAGAAACTGTTTCATATATGGCTTTAAAATGACATCCAAAGAACAGAACCTGAGTGCTCTAGCTCAATGCTATTTTAAATTGTGGAAGTCACAAAAAAACCAAACATAGAAGTCCTCTCTATTTCTCATTTCTATTTGGGATAAAAATTCCCAATGTAAAATTTCTAATAAAAATATTAACAAGCTAAGGTGGAGGGCATAGGATTATAGATTTTTGAGCTGGAAGGGTCCTTACAAGCCATCTAATCCAACCTCCTCATTTACAGATGAAAAAACTAGGTCCTAAAGTGACTTATCTGAGGCCACACAGTGACTAGGTGACCATGGCTGAATGTGAGTCCAGGTCCTGATTCCAAAGTCAGTGCTCCTTCTACAATCCCACATAGTGGGCTTCTCTTCACTTCATTGTGCAAGCTCAATTCAATTCAGTGTTTATTAAGCACCTTAAGTATGTGCCGGGCACTATGCTGAGCACTAGGAATACAGAAACAAGAATGAAACACTTCCTGCCTTCACAAAGCTTACCTTCTACTGGGGGAAACAACATTTACACTTTGCAGAGGAGGTTCTCCTTCAGGCAGGGATTGGATCAGATGGCCTCGGAAGTTCCCTTCCAACTCTGAGAGTCTGTGATTCAAATTATATGTGATAACACTCAGCTACTCTTATCTTGGTCTCTCAGGCATGTATGCATTAATTAGCTGTTTGTGTCATCTACTTACATGTGAGCTCCTCCATTACTTACATTTTTATACTACCCTCCATAGGTTTTGTGAATTGAATCTCAATGTCTACCAGCACTTCAAACTCAATATGCTCATAAATACCCACCACCACCACCATCAAAAACCCCCAAACTTGCCTTTCTTCCTAATTTCCCTGTTGATGGAGGTGGTACAACCATTCAATCTCAGGCCCTTTTTTTCAAAACGGCTATATCTGATGGGCTCTAGAACTGAAAATAATCTTAAAGATCTAGATCAGTGATTGCCAAACTTCTTCTATTTCACACCCTCCTTGGCTTTCAGTAAACTTTTCTGCACCCCCAATTCAATAGGAAAGGAAATATTCAGTTTACCATACATATGCAATGGGACATGAGATTAATTTCAAAAAGATAATACCAGTATATATCAAATATTCCCGTAATTCCTGGACAAACTTCTCACACTTCTTGAAGATATGTGTACCCCAGCAAGGAAACCTTGATCTATATGAGCTCCTTCATTTTAAAGTAGAAAAAAATTTAGTCCTGGAGAGAGACTGTAGTCATAGCAGTGTAAAGAGTAGAGTTAAGCAGGAATCACAGCTCTGCAATCTTGCCAGTCTTACCACTGTTATCCTGGTTCATGTCCGCATTAGTGCTCAGCTTAACTATAAGAGTGACCTCCTGGTTGCAGTCCCTTCCTCCTATCTCTCCCTCTTCCCCTTCACAGAGTTCCCAAAGTGATCTTCCTAACACACATAAGGACCACTTTCCTATTCAAAAGCCTACATGGTCTTCTGTTTTGTCTACAAAATAAAAATGTAACTCTTTAGACTAGCATTGAAGATCCTTCACAAACTGGGTACAATCTACCTATGCATCTCTATTTCATACTACTCCTAGTTCCATACTGTAACGTCCCATACGAACATGCCTTTTAGTCAATCCTTCATCTTCATCTGTTCTTTTGCACTTTTCTCCATCCCCCTTTTCATCTTGGCCTGTTGGAACATTCTTTTCCTTCAAAGTTCTAGTCAGGTGTTACCTCCTCCATTCCTAATAGCTATTCCATTTGTACCATCTTCTTCAAAGAAGGCTAAGTGATAGTTAAGATTTTTAAAAGACGTAAGAAAATAGAATGGTTTTTTAAAGGTTTTTATCAAAAATATTTTAAATATTTTTGTACTTGAAGAGTGTCTAAAGATGCCTAAAAATATTCCTCATTTATATGGATATATTTCTCCCTCTCTCTCTGACACACACACACACACACACACACACACACTCACTCCAAAACAAAAAACATTCATTTGGCACTTACTTAAAAAAAAAAAAACCCAGCATTTCCTTTTTTCTTTTTTTTAAATCTGCATTTTTAATACAACACAGTGGATTTATAAATATAGAATGTGTGTGTGTGTATATATGTATGACATGTTATGATGTATGTTATATGGTATATTCATATAACATATGAACATATTAATAATGTGAACTCCTTCCATGACCAAAAGTCAAAATAGAATTAAAGGGTTTTTTAAAAATTTGAAATATAAACTTGCCATAAAGAATTACTTTAGAATCCTTAAATAATTTTTTTTTTTAACTTTTGGCTATTTAAGCAATTACTAACCTACAAAAAACAAAGCTTGGTTAAGTGGGCATCTCTAATACATGGCTCATTATACAGTGACTTCAGAAAGCTCATTCAAATAAAGTGTCTACAAAAGATAGTCAAAAGATTATACTTAATAGTTCATTACAAAGAGACTAATCTCACTTCTCAGAGAACTGATAACAAAGCATATCTCCCCTCTGCTTTCTCTCTAGATAGTGAGGGGAGACAAAAGGGGTGAAGGGTGGCACCCTACAGAGGTAGGAGGTGCATACATGTCGTTGGACAAGGTCAGGCATTGATTGATTTCGCTTACCGGCACAGTACAGATTTTGACTGCATGAGTACTTGATGGTCCTGTTGCTCTTACATTCACAGGGCTTGGTGCTTCAGTCTGAGCTAAAGCTTGCTGGGACACCAACATCAGCTGACCACTATTACTCCTTATTAGAACAGTTCCTGTAGATGAGAGAGAGTTGCAAGTTCTGACATCAATACATCTCCAAAGCAGTACTTTATATCATTTCCTTTTCCCCTACTTTTTTCCTTACTCAACCACATAACACAAGTATGCTTTCTCCTTTAAAATTAGGTAACATGTTAAGTTATTTTTAACTACAAATATTAAGTAAGTTAATCACTCAAAGAAAAATTACAATACTAAAACTTTTTTTGTTACAAGGAAAGGGGGGAGGAGTAGGAATAATATATAAGGAAATTACTGTAATATGTGGCATAAAATTCAATGACCTGCAAAAAAAAAATCTAGGCATCACTATTCTACTCTCCCAAGTTTTTCTGCTTAAACTAAGGTGTTTTTTTTTCTATAACATAAAAACAAAGATTTATTAAGTGGCTCCTCTATACACAGCACTGGGTTTAAGAGCTAAGCTTTCCCTATAATTTCAGTGTTCCTTCATGTTAGTCACCCAAGACTCATGAGGATGATCAATTTAACCAAAGGAACTTTAGACAATGCTCCTGCAGCTTCTTCACCTCTCAGGACATTTCAATGTTTTTTAAAAAATTGTCTCCATCACAAGAAAATACACTAATAATGTGCACATTTTGTTGGCCCTCGAGAGATTTGCTCTTTCTGCTAAGGATTTTCCACAGCACTATAACATGGGTTTTAAATAAGAACATTAGAAAAACGCAAGAGCTTGCAATATAAATATTTTCAGTAAATTACTTGGCTTGAAAAATACCAACAATAATTGCTCATTTGGACTATTATGTCCAATTCTACAATCAGAGTAAAGTTAACAGCAGATTAAATTTGTTCCAGAGGGTCATCATCACAATTTAAGATAGGAATGTTATCTCTGGCCTTGAAGGAAACTGAAAATCTTTTCTGAAGTTGAAAACTTATTCAAGGTACAGCAGAAAGTGAGCTGAATTTGAAGCCAGAGGACCTCTATTCACTTCTCACCTCTGACACGGACTATGTGACCTTAGGTGAGTCCTTTGTTCTTTGGGCCTCAATTTCCTCTCTGTAGAACAAGGGGGTTGGACTAGATAGCCTTGAAGTTTCCTTCCAGCTCTCAGTCTATGATCCTATGACATAAAAGGTTCTAAAGCTCTGCCATAAACCTAACTCTAGCAAAGTACCAAAAGTGTACCAGAAAAGAATAATGAAAATCAAGTAGAAATAATCATAAATATATAAAAATAAATATATAAAATCTCTATCCAGTCCAGGAATACACAGGATTGAAAAAATTTTGCTAATATTTCTAAGCAAAAACAAAGTTGAGAAAAAGAAAACCAGTTCAGGAAGCGACCTGAAACCAGCATGATCTCAGCTCTGGCCTGCTGAAGCAACAGGAGACAGCTGGGGGGTCAACCATACAGAAAGGGCAAGACAGTATGAACTGATCTGGGCCAAGAAATTAGAAGCCAACACCAGCAGCCCATGAAGCTTTGCAGGACATGGGGCCTCCACAACATGCAGGTGCCCACCAAGAGGCCTGAAGTCAGTGCTCAAAGCCCTAGGGTCCAGGCAGTAGAGAGGACAGAGAGCCAATGCAACAAATAAGCAGAACCAGCACCAGGGGAAGAGGAGGCCTGAAACTAGCAACTCTTATCTGACACAATTCAAAAACAGAAGGAACACAACTCCAGCAGAGGGCCTGGCAGGCGTCCTAGATCAAAAAACAATTTGGAGTCTGTCAGGGTCATAGCAGGGAAAAGACCCAACTCTAGGTTGGGGCTTGTGCAAGAAGCAAGACACAGAGAACACATGCTGGGTCACCAGGAAACACATGAAGAAGCCAGGGATTTCTGATAAAGGGTGGTGCCTAAATACCCTTGGAGGTCTAAAGCAGCACCATCCAGACTCCAGAATAAAGAGGATTAAAGGGAGGAGAGAGAGGAGACTGAGTGGCTGAGGAAAGAGGAGAGAGAGGAAGGAGGGAGAAAGGCAGAAGGGAAAGTTAGTATCCAAATATGAAGGAGGAAGTGAAGGGAGAGGGCATCCAATATTCCTCACTCTTATCTGAATCAGACAAAAGGGGGCTGAAGTTACAAACACAAAGTATCTGGTATAGAAACATGTTAAATTTAACAGGGAAATAGGTTAGGCTAAGGCATGAGAAAAGGAGGGTTTAAAAAGGAGACTAGTGGGGGGGGGGCAGGGAGGGAAAATCACAAGCAAACAAAATTAATCAGGTTCAATCAATAAACATTAAGTGCTTACTATGTACCAGTCACTATGCTAAGCACTGGAAATACAAAAAGATAGTCCCCTGCCCACAAGAAGCTTACAATCTAATGGAAGAGACAAGCCAATGTGTAATATACAAACAAGTTATATGCAGGATAAATAGGAAATAATTAACAGAGGGAAGATACTAGAATGAAAAAAAAAGGGTTGGAAAAGGCTTCCTGTAGAAGTTAGGATTTTAGTTGGGATTTAAAGGAAACCAGAGAAGCCAGCTAGCAGAGATGAGGAGAGGAGGGCATTTCAGGCATAGGGGGGCAGGCACAGAAAATGCTCAAAGCCAAACAAGAGGCAGTGTTCTGTTCATAGAACATCTAGGAGGCCAGTGTCACTCTAACAAGATGTATGTGCTTGGGAGTATAGTCTAAGAAGACTGGAAAAGTAGGAATTACCCTACAATGTGCTAGGCACTATAGATACAAAGAACAGCAAAAGATAGCCCCTGCCCACAAAGCACTCACAATCTAGTGAGACCACAAGCTAACAAATGTGTACAAAGAAGGCATGTACAGGATAATAAGAAATAATCAACAGAAAGATTGTTAAAGGCTTCCCTTACGCCTTCCCAACTAAAATGGGGATTTTAAGACAGGCAAGCCAGGATACAGAGATGAGAAAGAAAAACACCCAAGGTATGGGACAACTGGGCTTGTTGAGTCTGGAGACTGGATTTGAATCTCTTCTCCTCCTCTTATTTGCTATGGGCAAACTGCCCAACTATCTAACCCTCAGCTTCTAATCAGAATAATGGGAGACTACAACTTTGCACTATTACAAGGATGCTGAGAATCTTTAAAGTATCATATAAAATTATTCTTCATTCATTTTATCTTAATATAAGATTTTAAAGAAGATACAATTCCCAAAGATCCTAAATAAACTATGTGAGGATGACAAAGTTTTGCTTGTTGACATTGGGAAACAATGGTATTAGTCAATACAATTTACTAGCTTTTTTAAGGGAAGAAGAAAGGTTAAGCCTAACAAAAGAATTGCTAAAGTTCAATTTCAGACTGAAAGAAGAGATCTCTTATCTTCAAGATTACTAGTAGTAGTAGCAGTAGTAGTAGTAACACAATATCTATACAATGTAAATAGAAATAACAAGGCAAAGTGGACCAGGTAAAATTACAATTTTATAAAATTTCATTTTGGCTGTCCCCAAAGAAGAGGGGAAAGGTGTACAGCCTTATCTATACCATCAGACTCAGGTGATATGTAGGTTAGTAACACTTAATTCCCCTCTCCCCTTTCTAAATCATGTTTTATGATTTTATGGTTCTCAGAGAGGAAGAAGGGAAGAGATAAATAGGAAAATGTTAATGATGTAAAAGCACCATAAAGGAATTAATTATTCATAGGACATTTAATTAGAGTTATAGAGAGATATTTCAGACCTGGGATCTATTGATATAAAGGCAGAACATTTCCTGTCAGGTGCTTAACTTGGTCTGATTTACATGCAATCCCTCAAACTGGGATCTCTAGGTATACAACATATGATAAGCAGCCACAGGTATACTAAGCAGTGACATTCCCTCCTGGCCTCTTGGAGATGTGTCCTTGATAAATTATCAAATTTCCCACTGCAGTTAATTGCAAAGAAACAGCTTCATTAAGTCATTATTTTAGGTTCTTTCATTCTATTCAACTTAGCCTTTGGTCGATTAGGTGAAACTATGCTTAAATAGGAGTTTTTTCCAAATCACAAATTGTTAATTTTTTTTTTTTACAGTGGCCAAACCAAGCCATTTACTTGGACAAAAAAATCCTCAAAGGACCCCTTGCAGTAAATCTTCTAAAATGATCTTTTTTACTGCCTACTACAATTGGTACCAATAATATATGATGCATTTATTTTAATATCAGCTTCATTCTAAATCCAACAAGATTATAAACAACTTTCCTATCAAAAAGGATTATTGTTATTAATAAGTGTTAAGTACTAACTACAGTTAGGTAGCACAGTATTGGAATCAGGAAGACTCATCTTCATGAGTTCAAATCAAGCCTCAGACCCTTAATAGCTGTGTGACCCTGGGCAAGCCACTTAACCCTGTTTGCCTCAGTTTCTGTAAAATGAGCTGGAGAGGGAAATGGCAAACCACTCCAGTATCTCTGCCAAGAAAACCCCAAATGGAGTCATAGATAGTCAGACATGCACTATATAAAAAACACCTTAACTACCAAATTAGACTTCCATAGGAGAAACCTCAGATGGACATCAAAAAGCTATGCAACTGGAAAGGAGGCTGGTCAGTCATACAGTGACAAGGAAGAACTAACGCAAGTTTCACTGCTAGTCAGTGGCAGCAGCTAGGTAGCTAAGTGCACAGAGTGCTGGACCTGGTTTAAGGAATACTTGAGTTCAGTTCTAATCTCAGTCACTTAGGCCTTAGACAAGTCACTTAACAGCTCTCTGCCTCAGTTTCTTTAACTGTAAAATGAGGATAATAATAGTACCAACCTCTCAAAGGGGTAGTTATGTAGCACAGTGAATAGAGTGCTGGCCCTAGAGTCAGGAAAACTCATCTTCCTAAATTCAAATTGGACCTCAGACACTAGCTGTGACCCTGGGTAAATCACTTAACCCTTTAACCTTTTTTGTATTAGTTTCCTCATCTGTTGAAAGAATTGGAGAAAAAAAAAATGGCAAACCATTCCAGTATTTTTGCCAAGAAAACCCCAAATGGAATCATAAAGAGTCAGACGTGACTGGAAAACAATTGAACATCGCCTCCCTAAGTTGTTGGGAGGATAATATTGAATTACAAAAGTTTTGAAATACTAAAAGTTTTATCTAAATGCTAACTATTATTAGTATTAGTATTACCCATATGAAGGAAGAGAAGACTCTCAGAGAATTTATGAAAGGACAAGGACAACAACTACCTAAGGTGGAAGAAGACACAAATGGAACGCAGTCTGTAGCATGAGAGGAAGTACACACATTGAAGAGACTCCAGCTTCTCAAAGAACGCATGGATACTTCCTTTAATGCCTTTCAAGCAGAGGAATCTTGTGCTGGATAAGCAGTGCTGGGTTTGGAGTCAGGAGCACTGGGTTCAAATAGTGCCTCTGAGACTGGCTAGCTATATTTAAGCTCCCAAGCTTCAGTTTCTTCATCTATACAAAAGCACCAACCTCCAAGTGTAGCTGAGTATCAAATGAAGTAAATACATACAAAGCATTTTTCCAGCTTTAAAGCACTATGTAAAAGAATACTGTTTTTATATATATCTGTAGATGATCTTTGACAATTACTGTGACCAAAGATACCACGAGAGGCTAAACTTCTAATGATAAAGGTTTTTAGCAACCAGATTCATACTCAAAGCTTTGTAAAATTTACATGCATGGTCTTACACACTCTTTCCTCTTGAACATTTCCATATACATAGTTAAAACATAAGGCGGCTGTACTTAAAACTGAATTTCTACTACTAGGTAGAGTTTGCTCTTCTTTTTAAGTATGTAATAAATTCTATATGATTTCCAAAGATATTCTATTTATGATTCCTCCTGACTTTCCTTTTTGTTCTCTTTTCTTTTCAAACTCTATCCTCATTCCCTTTCTCTTTCCCTCCTCTTTCCCAACTGAAAAGCAAAGCAAAACCTTTTTCACAAATATAAATAATTAAGCAAAAAAATGCCCACATTTCTCACATACAAAAACGTATGTCTCATGCTGTATCCTGAGTCCATCACCATTAAGATGTAAGGAGCATGCTACATCAAACCATCTGCTGGAATCTTAGACAGTTGTTGCAATCAAGAGTTCTTAGAGCTCTCAAAGCCGATTTTCTTTACATCGTTTTTAATTGTATAAATTGTTCTGGTTTTGCTCACTTTCCCTTGTGTCAGTTTATACAAGTCTTCCTAGGTTACTCTGAAACCAATCCTTACATTAGAAGTATCAAATAGGTGTCTGCTAATACTCCTCAACAGGGTACAAAACAGATCAAAATATAATTAGAAAACACTTAACAAGGGCGGCTAGGTGGCACCGGCCCTGGAGTCAGGAGGACCTGAGTTCAAATCCAGCCTCAGACACTTAACACTTACTAGCTGTGTGACCTTGGACAAGTCACTTAATGCCAATTTCCCTCCAAAAAGCAAAAGAAAGAAAGAAAGAAAATACTTAACAAGAATAAAAAAAATACAACAAAACATGGATAATGTTAAGATGTGGTTTTCTAAGGCAATATGCAACCCACAGAGATCTTATTATGGTTCCTATTTGAGTTTGATACAATTGCCTTACTACATTTCTTTTGGTACAATATTCTTCCATTGCTTTCATATACCACTAATTTGCTCTGCCATTCCCCCAATTGATGAGCACTGCCACCCATTTTCCAGCTTTGCTACTCTAAAAAGAACTGCTATGGGATCTTTCCTCTTTTTGAACTCTCTGGGTTATAGACCAAGACCCAGTATAAGTAGGTCAAAATATGCAGAATTCAGTTACTTTTTTTTAAGTGTTTTTCAAAATGGTTGTACCAACCAATTCATAGCTGCAACAAGAGTACAATAATGTTACCTGCTTTCCCAGGGCACTGTGTGCATGCATGTGTGCGTGTGTGTGTGTGTACATGCATATAAATACATATAGAAATATTTCTATTTTTAGAAAATAGAAATCAAATACTACATCTAGAAACCAAATACCAGGTAACTGTGGAAAGAAAGATACTCACAATTGGGAAAATCAGAAAAAGGTCCTAGCTAGAGCACCGGCCCTGGAGTGAGGACCTGAGTTCAAATCTGGCCCCAGACACAACACAAAAACTAGCTGTTTTTTAAGTGACTTGGGCAAGTCACTTAACCCCAACTGCCCTCCAAAAAGCAAAAAAGAAAAAGGTACTAGGTAGAAACTGGCCCTGTACCTGAGAGAATAAGAAAAACTAGGGCTTCAAGAAGTGAAAGTATGGCAAGAAACCATGCCATGTATAGGAGACCAGTCAGTAAATACAAAGACATAGAGATGGGAGATCAAGTGCTGTGCATAAGAAAAATAGTCCGGGATGAGAGAATACCTAGGAAGAATGGGAGGGAATTAAGTCTAAGTACACTGGAAAGGTACCAGGCACTCAATAAATATTTACTGATATTAAACAGAGGATTTTATATTTTATCTTAGAGGTAACTGGAAGTCAGTGAAGATCACTGAGTATTATGGGGATTTGGGCAGAGTTAACATGGTCAGAGCTATACTTTTTTGCGGGGGTTTCGGGGAGGGGAGGCAATTGGGGTTAAATGACTTGCCCAAGGTCACACAGCTAGTAAGTATCTGAGGTCACATTTGAACTCAGGTCTTCCTGAGTTCTATCCACTGTACCACCTAGCTGGCCTTTAAAAAAATTTTTAAGAACTCTTGCTTTAAATAGTCACAGGGAATAAGGAATGCACTTTTTTGTTGTTGTTATTTTGGAGGCAATCAGATTTAAGTGACTTGTCCAGGGTCACAGAGCTAGCAAGTGACACAGGTGAGAGGTGAGATATGAACTCTAAGGTCGGTTGCTCTATTCACTGTACCACCCAGCTTTATCCAGATGCCCACCCCCCTTTTTTTCCTTAATAAAATTACTTTAGTGGCTATGTGAAAACAATGACTGGGAAGACCAATTAATTATGAAGCTATTTATTGCATTAGTCTAGGTAAGAGAACTAGGAACCATGCCACAAGAGTATTAACTAAACTTTAGCTACTGTTAAGGGTTATTAACCTTTAGTCTGGATAGATTTCAAGAAGTCTGTGAAACTGGATGGGAAAAAAATTACATCTTTATTTTCACCAGTCTCTAACTAAAATTTAGCATTTCCTGAAATTTTCTTCTTCTATGAATTTAGGCTACAAATCACAGTAGTATCTGGGTCTGCCAAAAGGTCAAAAAGGTCCACAATACAAAACAGGTTAAGAACCTCTGAGCTAAAGTATCTTGGGATGTTTAGTCTGGGGATGGAAGGAAAAAAAAAAGACTTGGAAGGAAATGAAAGTTGTCTTCAAAGGCTATCATATGGAAGGGTTAGGCTCATTATTCTTGGCCTCAGAGGGCAGAACTTGAAACAATCAGTAAAAATTATAAAGGTATTAATTTAGGCTTCCTGTAGGGTAGAAGTTAACCTTTTGTGTCATGGACTCCTTTTGCAGTTTGGTAAAACCTACAGAAACCTTTCTAGAATGTTTTAAAATGCACAAAATAAAATACAGATGATTACAAAGGCAATCAATCATACTGAAAAATAAAGGGTGGTGCTCACACATATACACATGATCTTAAGACCCCCAGGCTCAAGAATCCCTGATTAGCCATATCCAAAAAGTAGAATAAATAGTAGTCAATTCTCCAACATGTCACTGGGAAGTCTTCCAAAGGTTCAAACAATATTTTAGAGCACAGATTGTTCTGAGGGCCAAATCCTGCCCATCATCTATTTTTGTAGACTCCTCTGGCTAAAGATAATGATATAATACAAAGAATGTATTAAGTCAAAGGGCTCAGCTCACTTCCCAGTTCTGCAAAATGTGTGACCTTGGGCACACCTGTTTTTACATTTTTTAAATACAATAAAACTTTATTTTAAAACGTAAAAACCACTCTTAGTTTAAAGGGCTTACAGCATGCCCCAGTCCAGGCTATAGTCTGGGGACCTCTTATTCTGGTACAGGCTAGATCAGATGCACTCAAGTCCCTTCAAACTTTATAATCCTGTAATCTGCAAAGTCTTAACCTAAATTTCCTCATCTGTAAGATGAGGTGTTGGACTAGATGACCCTTAAAGTTTCTTCCAGCTCAAAATCTGTCATTGGCAATAAAAATCTGACTTTCTCCTAGATACTTTTGACTAGGTTTTCAAGGCACTGCTTTCTCCTGGTTCTTCTCATTTCTATGTGATTGTTCCTTCTCTGTCTCCATCTGTCATTTGTGAACTCACCATTTATAACGATTCCTCCTTGGGTATTCCTTAATGTCCTGTCCTATGTCCTCTTCTCTTCCTTCCCTATAATTCTATCTCTCTCCAGGATCATGTCTTTAACTAACCAATGTGGCTCCATAAGCACTTAACGGTTGAGATGCAGCATAGGCCTTTTAGCCCATAAACAGCCTTCAGGGCATCATAAAAGCACTTTGGATTGTTACTATCTGCATAAAACTGAATTTCATCTGCCTTCTTACCAAGAAGGCTTCTTGCCCAGACTGACTCTCTCTAACCTTTGCTTGCACTTTACTTTTGATGGAGTTAAACTATGCCTTCCTAAAGATAGACAAACTATCCTGCTGGTAAACCCTGTGGAGTTCTCATTTCTCATTTAGCAAGCTTCTAAATTTCCCCATCATTTTCATCAAACCAGTCTAGATATTTGCAAATGTTCTGGCTCAGAAGAGTAAATACATCAAAGCCCTGAAAACTGCCTACCTTTTTCTGCTCCACTGTAGTAAATCATGGGTGTCTCAGCTTTCCCTACAAGTTAGCAACAGACTATTCACACACAGAGAAGCGCTCTCATCTGTGGGCATTTAAGCATTCCAGTGTCATCTTGCCTTAGGCCTGTCACTTTTGTTGAAAGTGAATGTTTAGCTTGGAGAAGGTAAGTCTATGATAGGTCTAGCACTACACACCACACTGACTTCATCACCCCCACATCCTGTCAGGCTCTTCTTACAGTGACAGTGTCTATTAAATGCCAATGTTTTTTGCATCCACAAAGTTTTATTGCACTTAAAGAGAAGACAGCTTGGTGATGAAAAGGTCATGAGATACACAAGTCTTCAGTAGTAACTGACCTGCTGCTGTTGCTATTTACAACTCCATCCCTCCCAAGGACTCCCTGCTATGTCTGATAGTCTGTGCCTACTCCAACATTAAAGGTACCTAGAATTACAAGCTGAACACTTCCACAGTGTTATCAATGGACCATAATCAACCAAAGCTGAAGCTGTGGTTTGACTGAATGTATCAGGTTGAAGTTAATCCCTCCCTAGGGGAACTTCCAGAGGTTCTGAATGCCATTAGGCTCCTCTTGTGTGGCAAAGCACATGGTACTGAGATTTACAGGGCAAGGGGTCCAGGGCTCATACAAAAGGTCACTGAAATCTTCCAGATTCTATGGCAACAGGCCATCCACCAGGAGTTCAACACTCTCTCTCTCTCTGTCTCTCTCTCTCTCTCTCTCTCTCTCTCTCTCTCTCTCTCTCTCTCTGTCTCTCTCTCTCTCTCTCTCTCTGTGTCATCGCTGACAAGATTAGCCATTGTCCTCTTTAATAGCCTAATCCCTCACCATGGCTTCAACAAGCGCTGAGCAACAGTTGATACAGTGTGTGCTGCCTGAGGACTCCAAAAGAAATTCCAGGAGCACAACAGAAGTCTGTACACGTTTGCTGATCTAACCAAAGACTTTGACACTGTCAGTTACGAGGCTTGTGGAAAATTATGGCAAGATTTGGTTTACCCAGCCAAGTTCATCACCGTCCCCCAGTTTCATGACGGCGTGCTTATGTGGGTACTGGATAATGGACAAGGCTCTCACACTTTCCCAGTGACCAATGGAGCAGCACTGTGTGTTTAGCACTCCCATGCTAAAAAAAAGCATGATGTTTTCAGCAATGTTGTCAGACACGTCTAATGAGAATGAAAACAGCATCAAGGTCAGCTACCACACTGACAATAAGCTATTTAACTTGAAAAAATTAGAAACGTAGACTAAAGAGCAGGGAAAGCTGGTGGGTGACTTTTTGTTCATAGATGATTGTGCACTCAATGCAGCCTCTGAGGTTGAGATGCAACACAGTATGGGAGCAATTCTCCCCTGTTTGTGCTAATTTTGGCCTGACAATTAATACCAAGAAAACAGAGGATCTCCAAAACAGCATTACACCATGTATGTGGAACAAATAGTTACAGCAAATGGAGAAATTCTGAATGCTATAACTAAGGTCACTCACCTTGGCAGTATACTTTCCAGGGATGTACACGTAGATGATGAGGTTGAAGCACTTACTGCCAGAGCTAACTCAGTGTTTGGGAAGGTAAAGTGTGGGAGAAAAGAGTATTAGGATGCCTACCAAACAAGGTCTACATAGCCACTTGTGCTGACCTCATTGTTGTATGTTTATGAAAGTTGGACAGTATACTAGTACCATATGAGGAAACTCAATCACTTCCATTCGAATTTTCTTAGGAAGAATTTGAAGATCACCTGGCAAGATACCACACCAGACGCTAGGATCCTTCCTCCAACTGAACTGCCAATTCAAACTCTACTGCAGAGAGCACAACTCCAATGGGATGGCCACGCTGTTTGGATGTTTGACTAAAAGACTGAGAGAACTCATACAAGGCAAGTGCTGACAAAGGTCTCTCTGAAGAACTTTGGAATTGATTGTTAAACATGGTGTGCCCACATCAAGAAAAGTGTTATGCTCTATGAGCAAAGCAGAACTGAAGTAGCTCAAAAGAAACATAAGATACACACATTTAGAGACATCTCCATTCCAAATGGTCTATCTGTGTCTTGACCTGTGGTTAAAGAGCTTTCTAAGCCTGTATTTGTCTGATCAGTCACAGTTGGACACACTGTATCTTGACCCCAACACAGTAATGTCATTTTCATCCTCTTACAGCAGGAAGGACAAACAGCCAACATTCATTCTCAGTGACATCAGGTTAATTAGATTGATTAATTAATTAATATTAATATATTTTATATTATATATAATTAATATGTTGATATTAATTATATAACAAATGATAATGTTAATCAATTAATATATAATGTAAATGATTAATTAATTAATTAATTAAAGTGCCGATTAGATTAGGCATTTCCAACTGGATGTCCCATAGTCATTTTTTAAAACTTAACATTTCCAAAAGAGAACTTATCTTTCCTTACAAACCCTCCTCAACAAAGTTCCATGTTTCTGTCAACTGCATTCGCCATTCTTCCTGCATCCCAAATTTGTAAACATTATCATTCAACTCCTTACTCTCCCACTGACCTCAGCTGCCCAATCTTACCATTTCCACTTCAACTTCTCTCATACCTAACCCCTCTGAGCAACTAGACTATTGCAATAGCTTTTAAATTATCTCCCTGCCACAACTCTCTCTACTCCAATGCTTACTCCACACAGATGCCAAAATGACATTGCTTAAAAAACAGAAATGGCCACTTGACTCAAACTTGTAGCTCTCTATTCCCTCTAAGCTAAAATTTAAACTTGTTTAGCGTTTAAAGGCCTTCACAACTTGGTCCAAGCTTATCTTTCCAATCACATTATTATTACTCCCCTTCCCAAACTCTATAATCCAGACAAAACTGACTTGCTTTTCATACACAATACTCTTATTTTATATCCATGCCCTTGCACTTTACTGGACTCCATGCTCAAAATGCCATTCCCCCCACCACCTTCCCTTCACCAAATCCCTAACTTCCTCCAAGACACAGCTCAGGCAACACTTTCTGTATAGTCCCTTTCTAACTCCTCCCGACCACCTTGCATTTATATATGCATATGTATGTTTGTACGTGTGTACACACACCTTTAATTTATATTTAATCTGTGTATACTTACATACGCACATGCTGCCTGCCCCAAAATTACATGAGCTCCCTAAAAGGAAAGTCTCATTTTTTGTGCTTTTATCTTCAGCCCCACACACAATGCTTAGAACAAATCAGTGCTTACTAAGCGTCTTACAGTTAACTGACTGCTCAGTTACAAAGCCTTGACACAAAACTGCTCCTGGTAGTGAATGTCGCCTTATTTTCTCTGGTCTTCAGTTCCCTTATTTGTAAAATGGGGGTGGAGGTTATCTCTAATATTCCTTCTTGTATGATTTTATGATCCTATGACCTACTAAGTAGTTTCAAAAGAGTAGGCATCTGTTCTCTTTATTCCAGATGTTTGCTGGCATCATTTAACCACATCCTATATGTTAGTAGCTCTCAAACATTTTGCTCTCAGGAACCACCTGACATTTAAAAATTAAAGACTCCCAAAGGGCTTCTATTTCTATGGGTTATAGCTAACAATATTTAGTGTAGAAAAAATTAAAATATAAATATTTACAATTATAAAAACAATTTTGATCTCACAGACCCTCTGAAAGGGTCTCAGAGACCCCCAAGATGCCCCAATCACACTCTGAAAACTGCTGCTTTATATCAACCTTAATGCTAGTCAACTGGGCCAGCGTCAATAAGTTTATTTTTGAAAACCAAACTATCAAGATGCCTATCTATTCTCTGCTAGCAGCAGTAGGGGGGGGGGGGGGGAGATTAGTAGTAGTAGACTATGACCAACTGTAGACACCTGTATAGGTTTTATGGTTTACAAAAAGGCTTTATATACATTTGTTTCTATGACACTCAACTAAAACCCTCTGAACTGGGTATTAAAGGTCTTTTTATTCTATTCCAAAAGAAATTGGTATTTCAGAAATCCCAGGTCACATGTAGTTACAAATGCTGGAGAGGGGATTCTAATTTTCCAATTCCAATTTTTCAGACTAAACTCCTATTTTCAAGTTCTACCATCTCTAGCTCGCAGTTAAGCATGTTCTTCCAGAAAGTTTCTAGAGACAGTATCACAATACTTAGAGAAGAAAAAAAAAACTGATCAAAGTCTATATTTTAACTTCACATTAAGTCAATACAGCTTTATCAAATACCCACCATACCAACTAGCTAGGTCAACAGGGGAAAAGTTGAAGCACTTTAAAAGGAGGAAACAATATAAACCAAGACATGAAGATGGAAATGAATAGAAAATGATGATTCTTACTTAAACATTCATATCACCTTTTTAATAAAACTTCTTCAACTACATATCTAAATGTCACATAAAGTATTAATTACTGTGTCCCTGCTTATATCTTAATTGTCTCTTCAATGAAAGGAAGCAGATTCATAGGTGTCACCAGATATACCAGGGAAGCCAAATCTGTACAGTGCAAAGAATACTAGATTTGGAATCAGAGCATCTGGTTTTAAAGTTCAGCTCTACCATTTCTTACCAGAATGAGAAGACTTAGAGGGAACATAATAGTTTTGGATCATGGGATTATAGGGGCAGAGACAAAGAAACATCAGAGGTCAACTAGCTCAACCCTTTCAATTTTACAGAGAAAACTGAGTCTCAGATGTTGACCCAGGGGTCACACAACCTGCTGAAAGGCAAAGCTGGGACTCAAAATAACATCCTCTAACTCCAAATTCAGCACACCAAGCTATGTCTTCTGCACTTCAGGAAAGCAACACAATCTAAAGAATTCGGCCCTCAACTACTAAAGTACATTAATTCAGGGAGGTTGAATCAGCATCAATAACTAGTTTACAAACTGTTTAGGCTACAATTGAGGTAATCTATACTAAACAATTTACTTCTTGTAATCTTCAGTTATTTATCAGATTTTAGTTTTTCACTAAGTTGTGCTATCTTAAGATACAGGCTCAGACTGCATGACTTTTATGTTAATTGTATATATTCTGTAGATAGTAACTAGTTCATAAGATGAGGCTGAGTATAGAGAAAAGTTTATTTTTTAATTTAAAAATTCATTTTATTCAGATATTTTAAACCTAAATCCCACTTTAACATTTTCCCCCTAAGATACACCCTAGAGTTAGTTGGTTTTTGGCAAATATAATAATTATAAATAACAATCATAATAAAATACAACATTTATATAGTACTTATGTGCCAGGCATCTATTAAGTGTTTTACATGAAATGAATTTTAGTTTAAGATATGTAAAGAACAAACATTACTACCGAATAATAAATAGGACATTTTAAAATGTTTCTTTTTTTCGAAAAAAAAAAAAAAGGAAAGTGAAAAATATTAGTTGAATTTGTTAACCAATATTTTAATTTTAAAAGCATTTCATATTTAATAAAACTTTCAATAATGTTAAAGGTATATCAATGTTGTTATATGTGTGTTCTGTGAAAGAAGGTTCACTATACACGACTGTTTTCGTTAAATATATAATAGTGCATCTTTTTAAAAAATAATCTTTCTTCTTAAAGAAGCATTTTAAAAGTACCTCCCAAATAACCACTTTCCTAAATTCCTATTCCAATGCCTCACTATGAAGTGAGTAAATGCTAGTATTCTGAGGCTAGGCCAGAAGTACAGTATTTTTGTGCAAAGAAAAAGAGTTAATATAAACACAAAGGATATTAAGATGTTGCCTCTGTCATAAATGGCATTATGATGCTTCAAATATAGAAATCAATTTTGGCTTAATACCAAATGCCCAGATTTACCGAATAAAAAAGAGGAGCCAATCTCTTAAAAAAAAATTTTAAAGCAATAAATTATTGTTCTCCAACACTATCACCATCACCAAAAAAGGCCCCAAATGAGATGTATTTGCAAGTAAATTTTGTCATTCAAAAATCAATTTCAATATTAATATAAACTGAAAAGGCTGAAAAAAATAGGAGAAAGATCCTACCAATTCCTTCTACAATATAAATGTGGTCTTAAGACCTAAACCAGAGTCAAAACAAAAAAAGAAACCTATAGACCAATATCCCTAATGAACATTGATGGAAAAATTTTAAATGAAATATTAGCAAGGTGAACAAAACAATATATCACACAGATTATTCACAATGACAACACTGGATTTATAGCAGGAATTGCAAGGTTGATTCAACATCACAAAAACTATAATCTTAATAGACTATATTAACAATAACAACAAAAATCATGATAATAGCAATAGATGCAGAAAGTTTTACAAAATATAATACCCATTCCTGTTAAAAAATGCTAGAAAATATAGCAGTAAATAGATCCTTCATTAAACTGATAACTAATATCTATCTAAAATCAAGAGGTAGAATTATAAATAATACAGATAAATTAGAGGTCTTTCTAATAGGATTAGGAGTAAAGCAAAAATATCCATTCTCAACATTACTATTTGATAGTGCTATAAATGCTAGACATAGCTACAAGACAAGAAAAGCAAATTAAAAGAATAAGCAGAGGCAAAGAGAAACCAAAATGATCACTTTATGCATGCATCTGATATCATGATTTATTTACAGAACTCAAGAAAATTAACTAAAAATGTAACTGAAACAATTTGATAAACTTTCTGTAAAGTTGCAAAATATAAAACAAATTTCCATCATCAGCTTTTCTGTATATTACCAACAAAACGTAACAGGAAAAAATGGAGAAATTCAATTTAAAATACCTATTTAGGGCGTAGCTTGGTCATATAGTGAATAAAGCACCAGCCCTGGAGTCAGGAGGACCCTGTTCAAATTCAAAGTTCAAATCCTGCCTCAGACACTTAACACTTACTAGCTGTGTGACCTTAGGCAAGTCACTTAACCCCAATTGCTCTGCCTTCCCCACTGCAAAAAAAAAAACAAACAAACCTATTTAGAGTCTATCTACCAAGACACACCTAAAAACTATCTGACTACAACTCTTTACACTAATGAGACAGAACTAACTGATTGGAGAATTATCAATTGCTCAGGGGCATCCTAAGTCAATATAATAAAGACAATACTCCACAAACTAATTTACTTATTCAGTGACAAGTCAAACTATTAAAGGATTAACTTTAAAAGTTAGAAATAATGATTTTCATCTGGAGAAAGAAAAGGTCAAAAATTTCTATGGAAATAATGAAAAAAGTAGAAAAGAATCAAGCAGTACCAGACCTCAAACTTTACTACAAAGCTTTAATAATCAAACTGATTAAAAAACAGGGAGATCAATCAGTGGAAGAGATTAAGTACACAATAAACAGAAGCGAATGACCACAGTATCCTGGTTTCTGAAACACCAGAGACCCCAGCTACCTTAAGGAATACTAGCTAGCATTTTACCTGAAAAGCAAGGAAGGAACTACCTTTCCAAAACTGAATAGTTTGAAAAAATTCATGACCAAAAGATAGAGAGACTCACAGAAGATAAAATGAACAATTTTGATTAATACAAAATTTAAAAGTTTTTGCACAAACAAAACCAATGCTGAAAAGGTTAGGAAAAAAGCAGGTAAAAGCAAAAAAAAAAATCTCTGCAGTAAGTTTATCTGATAAAAGGTTTCATTTCCAATATACATATGGAATTAATTCCAAGTTACAAGTTGGAATTAATTCCAAGTTACAAGTTACAACCATTCCCCAACTGATAAGTGATCAAGGATGTGAACAGGCACTTTTCAAATGAAGAAATCCAAGCTACCAACAACCATCTTGAAAAAAAAAATGCTCTAAATCACTCACAATTTGCACATTTTTAAAACTGAAGTTCCACCTCACACTCATCCAATTGACAAATAGGCAAAAAAAGTTAAATGATAAATGCTGCAGTGGTTGGTAGAACTATGTAATCTGGAACACTGCATCAAAAGTTATTGAATAGGGGTGGCCAAGTAGTACAGCGAGTAAGAGCACCGGCCCCAATGTCGGAATGACCTGGGGATCAAATCTGGGCTCAGACACTTAAGCACCCACCCAGAAACACCCAGCCGTGTAACCTTGAGCAAGTTACTTAACCCCAATTGCTTAAAAAAAGAAAAAGTTATTGAATATTCACATTCTGACCCAGTGTTATTCAATATTTGATCCATATCTCAAAGAGATTAAAAAAGAAAAAGGACTCCTATGTACAAAAATATACTTGTAAACTACAGGGGTACTCAGCAATTGAGGAAATATATAAACAAATTATGGTGTATTAATGTAATGGAATAGTATTGTGCTGTAAAAAATGATAAAGGGGACAGTTTCAGAAAAACCAGTTATGATGTGTATCAAGTAATAATAGAATAGTATCAAGTGACAACAGAACTCTTGAAACAAACAACTTAAGGAAAGACTTTAAAAAATTCTTATCAATACAAATGACCAATCACAATTCCAGAGACGCCACGATGAAACAAGAAAACCCACCTTCTGATAGAGAGATAAGGGGAGAGAGGTCACAAGCATTTAGATAATGTTTACTATATGCCAAGATCTGTGCTATTTATCCTTTTTATGAATACCATCTTATTTGATCCTCACAACAACCCTGCAATGAATTAGGAGTTGTTATTCCCATTTTAGAATTGAGGATACTGAGACAAACAGAGGTGAAATTATTTGCCCAAGGCTTCTGCTGCTGGATATGAACTCAGGTTTTCCTGGATCTAGGCTCAGAGCTCTATCCACTATATCATTAGCCATTTGTGGACTTAGAGTACAGACTGGAACATAACCAATGGGGAAGTATCTTGTTGGACTACACAAATTTCTTGCAAGTCTTTTTTTTCCACCTTCTCCCCTTCCAGGATGAAGAGGGGAAGAAGGGGGGGAGCAGATTTTTTGATCGTTAAAAATAAATATTTTGGTGGGGCAGCTAGGTGGTGCAGTGAATAGAGCACTGGCCCTGGCGTCAGGAGGACCTGAGTTCAAATCTGGTCTTAGACACTTAATACTTATTAGAGCTGTGTGACCTTAAACAAGTCACTTAACCCCAATTGCCCTGCCTCCCCCCCTCCAAAAAGCAAAACATATATATATAAAATTAAAAAATAAATATTTTAAAATTTTTAAACTTCTAAAATGTGAAAAAAAAACAGTTGAGATTTGAGTAGTTTGGGAAAGAAAATAAACTGTAGTTATTGATATAAAGAAATGTTACTTTGTGAAAGAAAAGATAAAGCATGATACCTCATTCATTTGCATCATTTAAAAGGGCAGAGAAAACATCTATGTAGAGCTAGTAACCAAAAACAATAACACAAGTCTATGAGACTTACATTGCTACTGTATTTATTCCGAGACAAAGGCATGTGCATGTGGGAACTCCTTATAAAAAAGCCTTGGGTATTTAAGTTATGGGGAAAAGGAAGAAGTCACAGGGAGGAGAAAGGAAAAGAATTAATCCCCTCCTGCTTCCCAATGACACAGATTGTCCAACATGGGGTACAAAAAACAAATTATGGGTAGGGGGCCATCTTAACACATTCAGGGCCTTAGTGTATCTGGAAACTATGCCAACTCAAAAGGACAACTTCAGGGGGCTCCTTAACAGAGTTTTAATAGGGCATTATAGCTGCCCCTCAGCTCATCCACATATAACTTTCAATGCTTAAGAAGGTAAAACTTTTAAAACTGAGAAATCAAAACTATTTAGATAACTGAGGGGTGATGTTGCCTTCATTAAGGGAAATGTGATGAGTTGTTACCTTTTAAGTGACTGGCTGGTTAATTGAGTGCCAGGAGATTCTGACTTAAGCCACTGAAAGGTTTATAAGATAGGATGCTGAGGCTGAAGAGTGAAGAACCTAGTAAGAAAAGACTGAAGAAACAACAAAAGGTCAAAAGCAGCCTTACAGGGCCTGTCGGTAAAGCAGCAGCAGCTGGAGCCATCAGCTGGCAGAAGACTTCAGCTTCGTGATTCCGGAACTGCTTGGAGAAAGGTTCAACGTCCTGGAACAAGAGCTTCAAGTTCCAGCTACCGTGTTTCCCCGATAAGAACACCTATCCCGAAAATAAGCCCTCCCCTTACTGTGTAAGATTCCTCTAAAATAAGCTCTATTGAGATTGCTACTGTAGTGAAGGTGATCCCTTGCGCTACACGCTACATTACGGTACCCTCTGTATGCACCGTCCCCCACCCCTGTGAAACGCAGGCCCTGCTCCGAGCTGCATCCAATCAGAGCTGCAGCAGTGAGCGCGTCATCCTGTTCTTCCCCAGTGATTTGCTGCCATTGAGAGCAGTGCCGCGGAGGAGAGCTGAGGCAGGACAACATAAGCCCTCCCCTGAAAATAAGCCCTCTGGTGTTTTTCTTTCCAAAAAATTTAATAAGACAGTGTCTTATTATCGGGGAAACACGGTATGTCTTTTCAGCGCCCCCTAGAGTTTAAGAGAGGAAGTCTTCCAGAAATACCTACTGCCCTTTGCCGCCCTCCTTTGGTTTGGGAGGGAAAAGCAGAAATGGGAAAGAAAAGTTAGACAGTTGGTGTTCTAGCTAGGAAGAAATGTGGGAATTTAACTGGATGCAGAATTTTGTAAACAGGTGGCGAGGCTGGTTTGCCTTGGCCAGAGCCAAGCTGAGCTATTCTTAAGTGATCTCTGCTCATCAATCTGACTGACCACAGCATCCTAGTAACTGCACAGCTGGCAGGGCTGTTCAGGAGCACACAGCCTAGCAGCTTTGCAGTTCTCTTGCATAAGGGAGCTATTTAAACTAAGTGGTAACGCTTTCACGACGTCCTGTTAAGCTGACTATAATCTGAACAACCACTGCAAATGCTACGTGGGTTCTAGAAGAGAAGAGGATTTGCTCAGCTGAAGAACAGCTATTTCAGATGTGCCTATTTTCTTGAATGGATCCAGGGCATCAAAGCCTACAGTCCAGAGCTGTGAGTTACACTAAGCTCATGAGCTTTTCCTATTTCATGTAAGTTTCCCCACCGGGTTCTTGTGTGTGACCATTCTGCCCAATGTACAATGGGGGAAAGTGCGTCAGGTTTATGTATAGATTGTGATATATTTTATTGTAAATGTACTTGCTTTTATGAGCATCTAATGATTGCATTATCATTAAGTAAATGGTTATATTTATGATCTATAAGTGTCAACGTGAGTTCCAAATGTATGAAATGGAAGCACTCTGGTGTGGACTGAAGAGGTAAAAGTAGTGAGCAGGATTACTCCTAGGACGCTTGACAGTTTCAGGGTAATCACATGATGACTCTTCTCTGGGAAGCCAGAGTCAAGTGAGAACAAGTTAGAGGAAGCAAGACAGCCCAAAGAACGATCAGATGTCCACATTCCTGGGTACAAGAGGTAAGAGGCACAATAATGTGAGTGGCGACCTCTTATACCAACTTACAAGAAAGTAAAACAGGCAAATAGGTGTCACAGTGAGTGCTGAGCCGAGACTCAGGAAGACTTCAGTTCAAATTTGGCCTCAGACACTTAGCAATGCGACAGTGGGCAAGTCACCTAACCTCTGTCTGCCTCGATTTCCACAACTATAAAATGAGGATAATATCACCTACTTCACAGGATTGTTGCAAGGATCAAATGAGGCAATATTTGAAAAGCTTTTAGCAGTGCCTGGCACATAGTAGAGGCTATATTAAATGCTAGTTTTTGTTGTTGGAAACATTTAAGTAAAGGAAGATAGTGAGCCTATCTGGCAATATATAAGGTATTCCACATATCTAGTCCCTATTTCTCCAGCACAGAGTTCGTTCATTACAATTCTAACTAATAACTGAAATCAATGTTAACTTAAATAAACGTCCATCACAGTTCACTCCTAAGAACTATCATTGGCAACTTATTCTCTTATGTGAGAAATAGTATTAGAATTGTCACTAGGGTGGCTAGGTGGCACAGTGCACCGCCGGGAGTCAGGAGGACCTGCATTCGGGAGTCAGGAGGATCTGCATTCGGATCCAGCCTCAGACACTTAGCACAAAAACTAGACGAATGACCTCGGGCAAGTCACTTAACCCCAACTGCCCTCCAAAAAAGCAAAAAAAAAAAGAACTGTCACTAGACACATCAGCATTAAAATGTGAAAACTAAGAGCAAGGGATCAGACAGGAAAAATTACCAAAAGCAGATAAAGTTCAGTAGATAGAGGTAATTTATCTTAGAGGCAAAGAGTTCTTTACACTTTAATATGTTCTTAGGCCATCACTGTAATACAGCATGGCAAAACAACAGATGATTCATTGTGATAACTGATTCATCAAGAAAAGTTTATATTCTATCAGTATACATTGTAAAAAGATTTCCATTCAAGACAGTTAAAAAAAAAAGTCTGGTATTTAAATGTAGTAAACACTGGCCATAAAAGGAAGGAAAGATATAAAGTGAAAGGTTTTTGAGGATAGGAAAGACTCAATGACCATGTTTGTAAGCAATAGGGGGAAGCAGCCAGCAGACAGGGAGAGATTGATGCTGAGTGAGAAGAGTCTTTCTCTTCTCACCAGGAAAAATTTGTACACGATTACAGACACAACGTATGTGTGACAACCAACTTTGATAGACCGGGCTCTTCTCAGCAATGCAGGCAGGGCTATAAGTCAACTCCAAATGACTCATGATGGAGAGAGATGTCTACATTCAGAGAAAGAACTAGAAAGAACCGAGTTTGAACCCAGATTGAAGCAAACTACCTGCTCTTTCTCTTTTTCCTGTTTGGTTTTGTTTCCTCTTTCCCATTGTTCATTCCATCTGATACAAGCTGTCTTTATAACCTGACTAATGTCTAATGTGAAAGTATTTGAAGATCCTATACTTGATTGTATGCCGCAGTGAGGGGGGAGGGGAGGGAGGGGAACAGAATATGAAACTCAAGGAATTGTGGAATTGAATCCTGTAAACTAAAAGTAAACAAATTAATAAAGACCAAAAAAATTAAAAAGAAGAAATTAAAGGCATAAAAATAAAAGTACGTAAAGAGGCAATAATCTCTATTGTTTGATGGAATGTTGGTACACTTGGAAAATCCTAGGGAATTATCAAAGATACTGAGCCAATTAACAGATTCGGCAAAGTCCTAAGCTACAAAATAAACGATCAAAAATCAACAGCATTTCTACATAATAATAACAAAACCCAAGAAGCAATAGTAAGGGAAATTCCATTCTAATTAACTACAAAATTCAAAAACTACCTGGGGATTGATCTGTCAAGTACATAAAGGACATATAGATTTAATCACAAAGTATTACTTAAGGAAATAAAGAACTTAAAAATTTTAAATGTCAGGGCTTACTTATGGCTTAGGCCATGTGAATTTAATAAAAATGACAATACAGCCAAAGTTAATTTAAACTCTTAATGCCTTACCGCCATGATGGGGGGGGGGAGGAAAGGGAGGGGGAGAAAATTTGAAACTCAAGGGACTGTGGAACTGAATGTTGTAAACTAAAAGTAAATAAACAAATCTATTTAATTTTTAAAAAAAGAAATTAAGAAAAATAAACTCTTAATGCTAAACCAATCAAATTACCCAGGTATACTTTCTGGAACTTTATAAAATAACAAACTTCATATGGAAAAACACAAAACAGGGACAAAGGAAAAATAGCACTTCTGGACCTTAAAACATATTACAAAGCAACAGTCATCAAAATCACCTGGTATTGGTTAAAAAATAGAAAGACAGATAAATGAAACAGACTAAACAAGGGAGAATCAGAAATAATGAACTCAATAACCCAGTGTTTGATTAAGTAAAAAACAAATTACCTAGGAAAAAAAACTATTGGTTAAAAAAAAAAAACTGCTGGGAAAACTTGATGAGCAATCTGGCAGAAATTAGGTATAAACCAATTTCTTATACCATATTACACAATATACTCTAAATAGAAACGTGACCTTTATATTAAAGACTATACTATCAGAGAAACAGATCATTTAACTGTGACAACTATGAGTAAGAGATGAATTCATAACCAAACAAGATATAAGTGGCAATTAAAAGAAGATAACTTTGATTACATGAAACCGAAAAGCTTCTGCACAGACAAAATTAAATGCACCAAGGATGAGAAGGAAAGTGGTTGAATCAGGGAAAATTTTTTGAATAAAATTTCTCTGATTTAGCATCAAAGGTACATAAACAATAAATATCTAGAAAAAGAGGAGCCATTCTGCAATAGATAAGTAGTCAAAGGATATGCACAAACAGTTGTCAAAAAAAAGTATTCACAAACACATGAAAGAATGCACCAAATTATGAATATTAGGAGAAATGAAAATCAAAAGAACCCTGAGATTTTTTCTCAAATCCTGAAAATTGGCAAAGATGACCAAAAATAGCAACAGTCAAGGTTGGAGGTTGTAAATTTAATAAAAAAAATTTTAAAAAAATTCTGGAAAGATGGGAACACAAATAAAATGTTGGTGGAGATAGAAAATGGTATAATCACTTTGGAAAGCAATTTGAAATTATGCAAATAAACTAAAATATTTATACCCTTAGATCCAGAGATTCCCATTACTGGGTTTAGACCTCAAAGAAGTGATCAATAAGAAGTCTTCATAAACATCAAAATATTTACAGCAGCACTCTTTGTGATGGCAAAAATTTAGAAAACAAAGCAGATATCCATCAATCCAGGAAGAGCTAAACAAATTGCAATTGTTGTTGTTCAGTAGTTTCAGTCACATCCAACTCTTTGTGACTCCATTTGGGGTTGTCTTGGCAAAGATACTAGAGTGGCTGTCATTTTCTTCTCCAGCTCATTTTATATGAGGAAACTAAGATGAATAAAGTTAAGTGACTTGCCCAGTCAAACAGCTAGTAAATGTCTGAGGCCAGATTTCAAACTCAGGAAGAAGTCTTCCTGCCTCCAGGCCTGGTGCTCTACACACTGCACCACCTAGCTGCCTCCCCCCCCCCCCAATACTAATACTGTACTTTACAAATAAATTAAATTTTACTGTGCTCTAAGAAATGAATGTATGTAATGAATACAGAGAAAAACACAAAAAGAGTTACATGACCTGATGCAGAATGAGGCAAGCAGAACCAAGAAGATAATATAACTACAAAAATGCTGATATTTTTTCCTTTCTTTTTGGCTTTAAAAAATACTATTTGTTATATGAGATAGCTCTGAGAGTTATGATAAAGGAAAGAGTACTGGGGAAAATCACCATTAAAAACTTATTTTGTGGGGCAGCTAGGTGGTACAGTGAATAGAGCACCAGTCCTGAAGTCAGGAGGACCTGAGTTCAAATCCGACCTCAAGACACTTGACACACTTACTAGCCGTGTGACCTGGGGCAAGTCACTTAACCCCAATTGCCCCTCCCCCCCAAAAAAAGCAAAAACTTATTTTTTAAAAGTACATTATGCTTTTAAAAGGCAATAGATAACATATGACATTTAGAGTGAATATATGCTGCAAAAGTCATAGCTTCTAAATACTTAAAGGAAAAGCTAAAAATTACAAAGATAAATAATGAAATCAATGAAGACTGCACTGTGATTTTTTTAAGACAGAAAAATCTAACAGAAATAAAAAGGAAAAATTAAGCATATAAATAGAATATTAGAAAATTTAGATAAGAAATTGTCAATTCATAAATAGGAATCTTAAGGAATATATGTAACATTCAGCATTTCATGGCACATTTACAAAAACTAACAATATGTTAAGCCACTGAGAACTCAAATGCAAAAAGGTAAAAATGTTTAAACACAACTTTAATAAACAATACAATAAAAAAAACTTAAATGAGAGAAATAAATATAAAATTCAGATTTAAGGGGAAATGACATTATTTTATCTTAAATAAGTGGGTCAAAGAACAAATGATGGAAACAATAAAGTTAAAGGAAAAAAAACAACACAACAAAATTTTAAGATGAGATTAAAGTAATCCCAAAACAGAAAAATCTATGTATCTGAAGATACAATCAATGACTTGTGCATATAAACAAAATAAACTAGAAAAATCAACTCTCAGGTCAAAAATAGAAATCCTAAATCACAGTCATAAAATTAAAAAACAAAATTGAAATAAATTGAAATAAAATTAAGAGCTATTTTTTCTTTAAAGACCAATAGACAATTTGATAAATTTGATTTTTAAGAGAAAATCAAACTGCTAAAATAAAAATGAAAAGGTATAACTCACACAGAATGCTAATAGAAATAAAGTTATTTGAAACTATGACTATTATATGCTGACAAAATGTAAAATTTAAAAGAATTTATACCAAGAAATAAGCAAGAAACAGCATCTAAACAGCCAGGCCACAGAAAAAGAAATAGAGCAAGTCATAAGTGAACTTCCAAAAGAAAAAGCCCTGAGGTCAGATGAGTTACAAAGTGAATGATATTCAGCACTTTGAACCCAGCATACCTTGATATTGCTAGTTTTGCTGCCCAAACCAGGGAGATTTAAACATCCCCCCCCACACACACACACACCCATTATCAGTAACGAATATGATGTTTTGTTGTTGCTGTTGTTACTAGATTTGTCATTTCATAGTTGTAGGACAGAAGTAGCAGGGCAAAGAATCCCTGGTATCAACATGGAATAGCATCTTCTGAGCAGCTCAGTCTTGAAGAATTACCTGGGGCACTGAGACTTCAACAGACTTGCCTAGGCTTACAACAGCCAACAGGTGCCAGCACTTGAACCCACATCTTTCTAGCTATGAGACCAGATCTCTATTCACTATGCTACAATGAAAAAATTTAAACTAACAAAGAGATAATAGTAAGTACTAGGAGGTTTCGCTTTATCATCAGGAATTCAAGAATGGTTCTGTATTAGGAAAGCTACAGACACCAAAAGAAACTGTAACAAAAATAAAAATCACAAAACCATATCAATATATGCAGGAAATGCCTTTCACAAAATACAGCACTCATCTATGTTTAAAAAAAGTTTAAAAACAAATAAAAAGACAATGTAAATGAAAAGAAATACATACACAAAAATCAAAAGTAAATGTAGTAAAATTACAAAGACCAAGCATGACGTGAATTAAGAAACATGAGGTCCCCCAACCCACCCCTTCATGGGAGGTCCACAGGTGTTACATACTGTACTACAGATTTAAAAAAAATTTTTTTTAATTAATTCTGCATAACTATAAAGACCAACTTTGGTCTCCTCCAAAAAAATTTTGAAAAAACCGCATCTCCCTTCATCACAAAGGTGGAATATTATGAATTGGTACTATTATCATACCTATTTTACAGACCAGGAAACTAAAAGGTCACAGTTACTAAGTATCTGAGGCAGGATTAGAACTCAAGCCTCCCTGACTTCAAAACCCAGCATTCTCTCCAATACTCTGACAATGTGTCTCATTTATTCCCTTACACAAAAGCCAGGTTAGTCTAGATATAGTTCTTCAAAGACATATCCTTCCACCTTCCTAACTCAGACCATGTGATCAGTCTTCCTTCCTCAACTCCGCTCACTCAAAGATGGAAAATAAAGAGAGGATAGATAGCACTATTGACTTTTGCTACCACTTAAACAGATGAAAGCAATAATACATACAGTTACAATTTCATATTGAGATGCACTATCAAGAAGGCATTAAAAAGTAATTGGAAGGGGCTGCCTATACATTTTATACTGACAAGTGAAGAAAACTGAAAGCCAAGTGAGGACACAGCACTGGTTATACTGATTTCCCAAAAACTTCTTTATTTTACTCTGAAGACTACCAGTCTAATTTCACCATTTTTCTTTAAAATTTAACCACATTTTAAACTTACCTTATATCTATCTATATATCCACATATATACATATAGTATACATTATATATGTATGTGTGTATGTATATACAACATACACGTCTACATGTGTTATATACACATATATTGTCATATAGTTATATACTGAATATTTTATATAGGCACATCTATATTTAAAAGTATCACTTGTTTTGTTTTAAAGCAATATTTAAGTCTCTTTAGAAAGCAATTACTGAGAGGGGGAGCACGGCCTCGTGACTTAGAGAGTTAACCCTGGATTCATGAAGATCTGGGTTCAAGTTCCTGTTCTAACAATAGCAGTTATATGGTCCTGGACAAGTTACTTAACTTTTATGTACTGAAGTATGAGCTATTGAACTATCAGACTTCCTACACTTATGAATTCCCCTACCTGTCAGAAACAGCAGCAAAAATAAAAGTTACGGAAATGTGTAGTTTAAATAGATCTCAAAAGAGACATCTGAAGAGTGTTTTGTGCATAGCAGATATTTAATAAACTATATACTGTGTAACCTCACTCAAAAAAACCTATGGTAGTGGTCAGAGCACCTGATGGCTGGTCAGAAGGTCAAAGTTCTCTTCCCTACTAATACTTTCTCCCCACATATGACCCTCAGCCAGTCACATATCTGGGCTTCAGTCTGCTTGTCTATAAAATGAGAACTGAACAATGTCAGGGGCTCTTAACTTGGGATCTGTGAAGTTTGGATTTTTTGTTTGTTTTTTGCTTTTTGGAGGGGGGAAGGTAGAGCAATTGGGGTTAAGTGACTTGCCCAAGGTCACATGGCTAGTGAGTGTTAAGTGTCTGAGGCCGAATTTGAACTCAGGTCCTCCAGACTCCAGGGCCAGTGCTCTCTATTCACCGAGCCACCTAGCTTCCCCGGGTTTTTTGTAAAATGAATTGCCTGCCTGGCCTCAAAATGTAAGAATCAGTAAACATTTATTAAGCACTTACAGACACTGTGTTAAGGGAATATAAAAAGAGGTGAGAGTCAGTGTCTGGACTCAAGTTGCTTACAGTCTGAGTGGAGAAGACAACACAAAAACAAGATATATAGAAGATAAATACGAAATGATTAACAGAGGAATGGCACTGGAATTGAGAGGGGTTGGGAAAGGCTTCTTATCAAGATTTTCGAGCTGAAATTGTTTGTTTCCAGAGTTGTGGTTTTTCCCTTATGCCATGGAAGATTGCTTTCTAGGTTTTTGTTTTTGTTTTTAAAGTAGTTATTATCTGAGGGATTGCTCATTTAGTTTGTTCTTGTGTGTTACTTTACAATTTATTTTCTTTAATATTTTAATAACTGCATTTCAACATAATTGGTTTTCTTTAAATACTATGTATTTAATTTTATGCATTGAGAAACATTACCCTGAGAATGGGTCCACAAGCTTCACCTCTCTGTACTAGGTGATCTCTCTAAGGTGGCTTCCAGCTTAAATTCTGATTCTATAAAAGCTATGGGTATCATGGGTTTCAGGTTACTATGGACTGTTCTGGGAAGTGTATAACAAATAATCAGAAAGAAGTAATGCATGACCAATTCAAATGAGCTGGAAACCTATTTTAATGTCACTAACATTCCAAGTAAGTCACAAAGTGGTTTTCCCTCAGAAATACCACCACTTCAACATCTTTTCTAAAGGTTAAAATGATAAATGCTTTTAATCAATCAAGGATTTTTTTTTAATATATCATGTGTTCAGCATGGTGAGAGGTACTAAAGAAATAAATTCAAAAGAAGAACAAATCCCTACCCTCAAGTAGTATACATTCTTAACCTGGGGTTCATGGATAGATTTCAAGGGGTTCATGAACTTAGATGTGAAAAAAGTTACATCTTTATTTTTACTCATTTCTAACTGAAATTTAGCATTTCCTTCAGTTGTGAATGTAGGCAACAAATCATTCATCTGAAAAGACCAGAGATTTCATCAGATTGCCAAAGGGGCCCATGACATAAAGAAGGTTAAGAACAATTCTTGGGGGGGCAACTGGGTGGTGCAGTGAATAGAACACCAGCCCTGGAGTCAAGAGGACCTGACTTCAGATGCGGCCTCAGACACTTAAGACACACACACACAAAACTAGCCTGTGACTTTGGGCAAGCAACCCCAATTGCCCTCCAAAAAAAAAAAAAAAAGAACTACTCTTGGGAATGCAACATGTTCACAAATAAATAGGAATCTTACACAAAATAAATACCCAACATGGGGGTGGGAAACAGGGAGATTCAGGAAAAGTCTCTTAAGGGATGTGGCACCAACTTTACCTTCAGAAAAATGTGAAAATCTTATTCAACTTAAAAAAAAAATTCTGAGGATAGTCACAAAACTTAAGTTACTGAGTTACTTGTAAGCACAAGTTATTAGGTTTCTTTTTTCTTTTCTTTGGTCTATTTGTGCTATTTCACTAGTGTATGGAAAGCCCAATAAGAAAACTCTACCAGAGAAGACAAACAAGTCCTGGTTCTTATAAAAAGCCTTAGAGCATTGCCTGGAGTAACTGAGAGTTTAGGCCATTTACCAAGGATCAGAAAGCCAGTCCAGGTTGGAAGGGACTTGACTGAATTCAGAAAAAAAAAAAAGCTAGCTTTCTAGCTCCACTATCTACAAGCTGTGGTGCCTTTTTCTTTTTTATCATTTTTTTTACTTTCATTTTATATTTTTTTGTAGGGGGGAAGGCAGGGAAATTGGGGTTAAGTGACTTGACCAAGGTCACGTGGCTAGTGTTAAGTGTCTGAGGCCAAATCTGAACTCAGGTCCTCCTGACTCTAGGGATGGTAGTCTATTCACTGCACCACCTAGCCGCCCCAGTGCTGTTTTCTTTAGACATAAGAAATATATGTGTCATACTTTAAAATTTAAAAAAAAAAAAAGAAATGTATGTGTCCCTCCTTGGATGGTCCTGTTGCTTCCAAAAGATTGTCCCTTCTATCATTCCCCCTCTCACTTATTTCTAGTCTCTCCCTTTCCTACTTCCTACAAACAGGTCCATGTTTTCCTCATAACTCAAAAGACCCTCACTTGGTTCTTCTGTCCTCACTAACCTATATCTCTTCTATTCTTTGTGGATAAACTCCTGCTTTGGACCTCATTCCAAAGTTACCAATGATCTCTTAGGTGCCAAATCCAATGGCTTTTTCTCAGTCCTCATTCTTCCTGACCTCTCAGCAGCTTTTAACATTACTGATTACTCTTCTCCTCCTTGATACCTCTCTTCTCTCTGGGTTTTAGGGACACCTCTTTCTACTCTACTAGCTCTTCTGCTACGTATCTCACCACTCTTGGTCTCCTTTGCTAGATCCTCCTCCAGATCACACCTTCTAACTACAAGTGTCTCTCAGGGTTTTGTCCTGGGCCCTCTTCTCTTCTCCCTCTATTCTTACTTCACTTAGTGAACTTACTGGCTCTCATAAATTTAATTATCATCTCCATGCTGAAGACTCTCAAATCTACCTTTCCTGCCCCAAACTCTCTGCTGACCTTCAATTGCACATTTCCAACTGCCTTTGAGACATCTAGAATTGGATGTCCTGTAGACATTTTAAACGAAATATGTCCAAAATGGAACTATCTTCACCCCTAAACCACCACCCCCACCACTCTATTTACCCCATTACTGTAGAAGGTATCAACTATCTTCCTAGTCCCTCAGGTTCACAACCTAGGAACCATCCTCAATTCCTTACTATCTGTTACTCTCCATATCCAAACTGTTGTCAAGGCCCTGCAACATTTCTAGTATACATCCTGATGTCTCCCCTGACACTACCCATTCTAGTGTAGGCCCTTATCACCTGATAAGGTGAGTCAGCCTGGCTCAGGTCTCTCACCACTCCTATTATCTATTCTCCATTCAGTCACTAAATTGATTTTCCTAACAAAGTAAAAATTAGAAATTAAAAAAAAAAATGCAAGTCAGACTATGTCATCCCTCCCTAACTCAACAAACTCCAGTGGCTCTCATCATCTACAGGATCAATACATAATCCTGTTGTTGAAATTCAAAAGCCCTTCCTAACTTAGCCCCCTCCTACCTTTCCAGTCTTCTTATACCTTAGTCTCCAACACATACTCTTCGATACATTGACACTGGCCTCCTGGCTGTCTCACAAAAGACAATCCATCTCTTAGCTCTGGGCATTTTCTCTGCCTGCCCCCATGCCTAGAATGCTCTCCTCTCCTCATCTCTGTCAGGTGACTTCCCTGATTTCCTTTAAATCCCAACTAAAATCCCAACTTTCACAGGAAGTCTTTCCCAACTCCTCTTAATTATAGTTCCTTCCCTTTGTAAATTATTTCCTATTTATCCTGTATATAGCTTGTTTGTACATATATGTTTGCTTGTTATCTTCCCTCTTAGACTGTGAGTTCCTTGAGGGCAAGGTCTACATTTTGTGCTTAGCACCCGTGCCTAGCACATTATAGACACTTAATAAATGTTGATCGATTGATAAAACAACTTATGGAAGAACATGCTTGACTAAGGCTTTATTGGATACTTTAAAAAAGATTCCAAGAGCTTCCCATACACCACTAATGTGAATTAACATCATTCTTTGAAAAATTCTGCTTCACATTGGAAGACTTTATACACAAAATTAGCTCCAAAGAATAACAATAAGAATCCACAATTCAACTACATTTCTCTGTCAAGTCAAAAATTAACATATGGGCTTTGATGAAAGAGGAAACAGAACATTTAGGGAAACAAAAGGACAAAGACAGACCTGCAGACAGTCATGCCAAGCATTTATTAATTGCTTGCTCCTGGACAAGCACTACGCTTACAAACACTAGCAACCAAGAGAATTCTTATGAGCAAGGAGATTAATAGGGAAGACAATACATATAAGGGACCTGAAAAGTGGAAAGGAAGGAAAAGGCAACACAGGAGTGAGGAAAAAAAGAGTCAGGCAAAAGCATGGCTTTGGTCCTATCCCAAATGGCAGTCTTGGCGAGGGAATCACCAATGAAAAGATAAGGACCCCAAAAAATGTACTACCAAAATGTAATGGCTACAGAGAGAAATGGAACTAGGAAAAAGAAGACCTGAATCCTGGCTCTGCCATTTACTACTGCCTAAGGAATCTCAGTCTGAGTCATGGTTTTCTCATCTGCAAAAATATGGATGTTTACAGGATCCACCTCAAGGTGCTGCAGTGAAGATCAGATGAGAGCAGTATGTGAAAGCTACTGTAATCATTATATAAGTGAGATAATCAATACTATTATGACTTCATAAAATAATCACTGCTTTCCAGTTGCCAATGATTCCTCAAGGAACAAGAAAAATTAAGAACATTCAGAAGACTTAAAATGTACATGGAGCAATGGCAACAAAAAGCATACCCTCAAATAAAACACTGTCTTCCCCCTAAATAATCAATTACCAATTACTGGCAAACTGATAACACAGCAACTAGCTAGCACAGCCTAGCCAGCACAGGCCACTCCAGGAGCAACAGGCCTCTTTTTTATCCCCTGTGGACCCACTCCTACAAGTTTACAAATTCTACTAACCAACTTTCCATCTAATAGGGGCACACCTCCAAGGAACAGCAAGGGGCATAAGAAACATTTAATGGACACCTTTGTGTCCTCAGCACACCTTTGTGACAGCAACAAAGTGTTAATTATTTCCTATTTATACCATAAATAGCTTGCTTTGTATATATTTGTTTGCTTGTTGTTTCCTGTGGTTAGACTGTAAGCTCCTTTAAGGCAGGGCCTATATCTGCTTCTTTTTGTGTCCCCAGCACCTAATACAGTGCCTGGCACATAGTAGGTGTTAAATAAATGTTTTGAGTGTGATTAACTTTGTGTTAATTAACAGTGTTTCCTTCTATATGACGGCAGTATCTGCCACCACTTTATAGTTTTTTTAACAGGTTTATGATACACAAAAAATTTTTTTTTAGATTTTCATAAGACAATTCTTTCCATCTAAGAGTTCAAAGAACAGAGGAAAGGAATTGCTGCCTACTGCCTGTCTTTCAATGAATTACCTACAGACAATCATTCTGATATTGCTATACTGTCCCAGGGTCAGCTTGCCACCAAAGACAAGCTCAACAGACCCAATAATCCTAGCACAGGGCAGACCCAGCCAGTTCCAGATATCCCAAGTAAGTACCTGGGACAGCTTTTAAGTTTAGACACCCCCTCCTCACACTCTTACAATTTCAAGACTTTCTTGCCTTGAACCAAAACATATGCAAGTCATGAATTCAAGCTGCTGGGTGATGCAGTATATATGGTGCTAATTTTGTCAGGAAAATCTGTGTTCAAATCCTGTCTCAAGACACTTACTAGCTTGACCCTAGGCAAGTCACTAAAATGTGACTTGTTTCTCCAGCTGTAAAATGGGTAAAATATCATGTACCTTACAGAGTGGTTATGAAGATCAAATGTGATAACACATATAAAAGTATTTTGAAAACCTTTAAAACTACAAGCTATTATCATTTTTATTATTAGTTTCTAAAACCAAGAGGAGAGTGTATAAAAGACCTAATTTCCTTCCCTAAAAAAAAACTAACTAGACAAAGGTACACTTCACAACCCTGATTAAGGGAAGAAAGCTTTGCTTATTTAAAATTGCAAGACTTTTGCATGAACAAAATCAATGAAATTAGGAGTAGAATCTATATCTGGGGGGAAATCTTTATCTTCAACACTGCTGTGTTAAAAAAAAAAAAATTCTGACCTCCAGCATGTATAGATTTGACAAGAACACAAGGCATTTCCCAATAAATATTTGGCCAACAGATATGAAGAGAATAATTTTGAAAGAAAAAAGGCAATCAACCATTTTTTTAAATGCACAAAAATAATGGAAAAAATGCAAATTTACACAATTTAGATATTTCATACACAGCTAATTAAAAACACAATAAAAGACTAAAATAGTCAATGCTTCAAAGACTGCTAGAAGAAGACAGGAATACTAATTTATTATTACCATTCTAGAAAACAGTTGGGAATTATGAGAGGAAAGTAACTAAAATGTTCATACTCTTTTAACCAAGCAATCCCACTACTGGGTATAAATCCCAAAGATCAAAGAATTAAAGGCCTTACATATACCAAAATAGCAACTACAGAACATTTTGTTGAAGCAAAGAACTAGAAACAAAGTGGTCACCTACAGATCAGGGAACAACTGAAAAATGTTATGTAATGGAATACTGCTATGCATTAGGAAATTGTTAATGAAAAATTCAAACACAAAAGCATAAATTTATAACAGTAAGCAAAACTAGAAGAATATATACAATGATTTCAACGATGAAAATGAAGAACACTATAAGCAATGAATTTCTGAGTAACTAAAAACCCAATAAATCGGGCAGCTAGGTGGTGCAGTGAATAGAGAACCAGCCCTGGAGTCAGGAAGACCTGAGTTCAAATCTGGCCTCAGACGCTCGACACACTTACTTGCCATGTGACCTTGGGCAAGTTGCTTAACCCCAATTGCCCTCCAAAAACCAAAAAAATGAAAAAGTAAAAAACAAAAAGCCAATACATTGTTCCAAAATAGATAATGAAATGTTATCTCCTTCACCTCAGTACAAAGTAACTACTGCAAAGTGAGGAAAGTAGAACCAGGAGAACAGTAATGAAGACTAAAATAACGTAAGTGAAGAGAGAGTGCTTGAGGACAAAAGAGATCAGATCAAATGCAATGGTAAATATGGACTCCACGTGGCATGATGGTACACATTTCCGCTAAGAAGAGAGGTGGGAGACTACTGCTTAGGAATGTTACAAATTGTCATTTCCAGTATATCAATTTGGCTTACTTCTGTTGCTGGGTGGTAGAAATTATTGAAAAATGATTTTGATATAAATAAATAATGAACCGCATTAAGACATTAAAAAAAAGACTGGAAGATTCCTTTTTAAAACTATGCATTAATGTTCCAATAACCTAGCTTCACTAATCCATTAACTAAGATACACTGATAATTCAAGGGAGAACTCCTAAGTACCTCAGATCCAACATGTCCAAACAACCTATCTTTCCCCTAAAACTCACACTATAGTCAATCTCTTTACTATCTCATCTAGTAGCACAATTTTAATTATCACCCCTAGGAGGATTATTACCAAAACTCTTTCCAAATCTGACTTTCCTTCTAAGTTTAAGTCCCACAGTTCCAACTGCCTACAGGTCATCTCCATTTGATCAATAACTCAAAAACAAACATGTTCCCAAACAAATTTATCATCCTATCCTCAAAATCTATACCTCTTCCTAATTTCTATTATTGGCACCACTGTCTTCCTAGTCAGGCTCAAAACCCTACTGGTGGAACCAGCTAGGTGGTACAGTGAATAGATCACTGACCCTTGAGTTATGAGGACTTGAGTTCAAATACGGACTCAAACACTTAATATTTACTAGCTGTGTGACCCTGGGCAAGTCACTTAAACCCCAATTGCTCTGCCTTCCCCCCTCCAAAAAGACAAGAGAAAAAAAAAACCTTATTGTCACCCTTGATTCTTTCCTTACTCCCTCACATCTAATAAGCTGGAAAGTCTTGTCAATTAGCAACATCTCTCTCTTCTCATCCATTTTCTCCATTCCCAGTGTCACTCTCCTACCTACCCTTCTAGAAGTCATTACTCTAGCACTAGAAAAGAGCTTAGAGGCCATCTAATTCAACTCCCACACTTTACAGAGGAGGAAACAGATCCAAGAAGGTTAAGTGATTTGCCCAAGACAAGGGATGTAAGCAAGTAACCATCAGAGATGAGATTTGAACTGGGTCTCCAGATTTTAGAGCCAATGCTCTGCCCCACTGTTCAATACTTCTACTGTAACAGCCTCCTAACTTTTCTTCCCAGTCCATTTATCCCACTGCAACAGATGTAATCTTCCTCATGCACAGGTCAATCCATGTCTGTTTACCAAATAACCTACAAATTCCTTGGCTAAGGTATTCAAGGCCCTCAACTATCTGGCTCCAATGCACTCTTCCAGTTTGATCCCATTCTACTCCACCTCATGAATACTGCACTAGAACGGAACCAGGAATCATGCTTGGCTTACCTCTTAGTGTCCCCTATATTCCTATAATGTACTCACTTCCCCGCACTTCCCACCTACTGAAATCCTTTCTTCAAAGCTTCTATGAGGACTTCTCTAAAGCTCATAATTACAAATGATCACTCTCCCTTGGAATCTCTCCAGTCAGTGAAATGAACAGAAGCAGGAGTATATACAATATCAAATGAAAGATCACTGAAAGGAATCTAAATAAAGAAAAAGCCAATGACGGTAAAATAAAGGATGATGAAACATATCTCCTTTGCTCACCCAACAGGCAGGAAGTTACAAGGACAGGATATTGTATACACAGTCAGACCGTCTCTGCATAAAGTGGTTTTTTTTGTTTGTTTTTATTATTATTTTTCTTTGTCACAAGGAAGGGTTCAGTCTGAAATGGTAGAAGATCTGGACAAAAAATTCTCTGACACTTAACAGTTTCTATACACAAATTATTTTTTAATTTCATTTCTATAAGTATTTCCACATTTTTTCATCTCTTTTGCTAAACTATAGATTTGCATAGATCTATAGCTATCTACTATCTACCTATCTCTATCTGGGAGTCATCTACATAAAGATGATGTTTTATTTCTTTGACTACATCTTAACAATCTTGAATTAAGAGAATAATATGCTCAAGGCAGAGTGCTAGATGCTAGATAGAAGAAAAATCTATATAGAGATATATGTCTAGATCTAGCTACATACAGCCCTAAAGCTATCTATACACAAAGATATACATATAAATAGATATAGATATCTGATCTTCATCTCTCACTTCAGTTCTAATCCCATGCATCTTTAAGTGCCTATTGGACACCTCCACCCAGATACCCCATAGGCATCTCAAACTCAACACTGTCCAAAACAGAATTAGTTTTCTTGTCCTCAAAACTCACCCTTCCTCCTAACTTCTTTCTATCTAGGCCGCCACCATCCTTTCCAGTCCCCCAGGTTCACAACCTGGGAGTTACCTTCAACTCTTCAGTCAATCACTCTATCTACTCAGTTGTTAAATCTTATCAATTCTATCTCCTCAATATCTTATATCTGCCCCTTTCCCTCTATTTATGATATAGCCAAACTAGTTTAGGCCTCTTCATCTTTCACCTGGACTACTGCAATCGTGTCCCAATTGCTTTCCCTGCTTACAGTATCTCCCGTCTCCAATTTACCTACAGTAAAGCTGCCAAAGTGAGAGTTATACAAGCACTGGTTTGACCATGTCACTCTCCTGCTCAAGAAACTTCAGTAGCTTCCCAATGCTTTGGTAAATGAAATACAAACTATCACTGCAAGCTGAAGCCTGATTGTAAAGGGCTTTCAATGTCACTCTTTCAGCCTCATTCCCATCAAATACTCTATACTTCTCAGTCAAACTGTGCCCCTTATGAATCCAATATTCCAACTGCCTCCAAACCACCATTATCCATAGCTTCTCCTCTCTTCCTTAACAAATACTTAAAATGGATTGTATAAGTTGAACTTTTTTTCCTCTGTAAATAAAACAATTTATGGGTTTTCACTAAAGCACATCCATTATTTAGAGATTCATATCTGTATGACGTTATATTTTGTTCCTGTAAATTTAGTTAAGCAATAACTGGAGTGCTGATTGATAAAAATGATAAAGAAAGTGGAGAAATTCAGGTAGGTGGAGCCAAGATGGCGGAGTAGAAGCACGACCCTCCCGCAGCTCCGGTTTCCACCCTCCCCAATCCATGTAAAAAGGGGACTCTAAACAAACTTTGGAGCTGCAGAACCCACAAAATGACACAGAGAAGCTAACCTCCAGCTGAGGACAGCCCGGCAGGCATCGGCCAGCACAGCACTCTGGGAGCCAAGCCCAGCCCCATGCCATGGCTTGAGCCTCAGGGTGGGCCTGACCAGCAGCCTGCCAGAGGGACTCCAGATCAGCAGCAGCTGTGGCCCTTTCGAGATTTATCAATACATAGATGCGAAGGACAAGGTGAGAGGCCAGTGCAGTCTGGACTTTGGGACCCAGGAAGTGGGAGTGCATTGCATGGCTTCTACCCCTGGGGCGAGAAACCACTGGACGTCGGCACAGCCAGCTAGCACCACGGCTTCAGCTCCTGGCCTGCAGAGTGTAGGGGGACCAAGCACCAGTCTGAGGGGTAACCGCTCTTGCTTTAACCTGCTTGGATCTGGATTGCAGTCTAGGGTGGAGGTCCTGGGGTGTGTGTACAGCTTGCCAGAGCGTGTGGAGACCTCAGAGAGGGCACCCATCTAATACCTCCGGCAACTGAGAAAACCCCAGCGTTTGGGAAGAAAACTCCCCTGTCTAGTGGCAGAGACCTACTGTGGCAAAAAACCCAAAAGTCAAATAATTGAGTGGCAAAATGAGTAGGCAAAAGAAGCAAAGCAGATAGAAGATTCCAATGTTACACTCATATTTTGGGGATAAGAAGGAGCAAGGCATGGAACAGGAGGAAAACAGTGAAGTCAGAACTCCTGCACCAAAAGCTTCAAAGGAAAATACAAGTTGGTTACAGGCCATAGAGGACCTTAAGAAGCAGATAAGAGAAGTGGAGGAAAAATTGGGAAGAGAAATGAGAACGATGCAAGAAAATTATGAAATGAGAGTCAACAGCCTGACTGAAGAAAATAATACCTTAAAAAACAGACTGACTCAAATGGCAAAGGAGGCTCAAAAAGGCAAGGAGGAGAAGAATGCCTTAAAAAGTCGAATTTGCCAGATGGAAAAAGAATCTCAAAAGCTCACTGAGGAGAATCATTGCTTCAGAATTAGATTGGAGCAAATGGAAGCTAATGACTTTATGAGAAATCAAGATGCTGTTAAACAGATCCAAACAAATGAAAGAATAGAAGGCAATGTGAAATATCTCATGGGAAAAACCACTGACCTGGAAAATAGATCCAGGAGAGATAACTTAAAAATTATTGGACTACCTGAAAGCCATGACCAAAGTAAGAACCTAGAAAGCATCCTCCAGGAAGTTCTCAAAGAAAACTGCCCTGATGTTTTAGTACCAGAGGGCAAAATAGAGGTTGAAAGAATCCACCGATCACCTCCTGAAAAAGATCCCAAAAAGAAAGCTCCTAGGAATATTATAGCCAGATTCCGGAATTCCCAGATTAAGGAGAGAATATTACAAGCAGCCAGGAAGAAACAATTTGAATATTGTGGAAACACAATCAGAATAACCCAGGATCTGGAAGCTTCTACACTGAGGGATCGAAGGGCTTGGAATGTGATATTCGGAGGTCAAGGGAGCTGGGACTAAAACCAAGAGTCACCTACCCAGCAAAACTGAGTATCATGTTTCAGGGGAAAATTTGGTCATTCAGTGGAATAGAGGACTTTCAAGCATTCTTGCTGAAAAAACCAGAGTTGAACAGAAAATTTGACATTCAGATACAAGAAGCAAGAGAAGCATGAGAAGGTAAACAGGGAAAAGAAATCATAAGGAACTTATCAAAGTTAAACTATTAACATTTCTACATGGAAAAAAAAATAATTGTATTTTATGAAACTTTCCTCAGTAGTTGAAGGGATTAGAAATATACATATATATATATATATATATATATATATGTCTATATGTGAGGGTATATGGGCATATGAATACATATGTGAATGTGTGTATATATGTTTACAGGTATACATAGATAGAGGGCACAGGACCAATTTAACAGGAAGGGATGATACTTAAAAGGTGAAATTAAGAGGTGAGAGGAATATAATGAGAGGAGATGAGGAGAGACAGATTGGGGCAAACTATCTCATACAGAAGAGGCAAGGGAAAATGGTTACAATGGAGGGGAAAGAATAGGAAGGCAAAAGGGAATGGGGTCAACCTTATTCCCATTGAATCTGGCTTGAGGAGGGAGTGAAATACACACTAAATAGGGGATCTCACCCTCCAGGAGAATAGGGGGGGAAGGGGATGAGAGAGGGGATGATGGAAGGGAGGGGAAGCTGAGGGGGAGGGAAGTTGGAAGCACCCACTTTTGAAAAGGGACAGGATCAAAGTAGAGAATAGAACAAGTGGGAGGTGGGATAGGAGGGAGGGAAATATAGTCAGTCTTTTACAATATATCTACTACGTTACTGTTTTGCATTAGCCACACATGTACAACCTATACTGAACTGCTTATCTTCCCAGTGGGGGTGGGTGGCAGGGGGGGAAGGGAATGAATCTGGAATTGAAAGTTTTAAAATCAAATATTCAAATATATATATATATATGTGTGTGTGTATGTATATATATATATACTATTATTAATACCATCTTACATGTAATTAAGAAATAAGATATACAGGCACTGAGGCACAGAGATCCAATGGAAAAGTCGAAACGGATATGGGAGAAATATGGGAGAGAGCAGATCGGAGGTGGGGATATCCTGTGGGACTGCTGTTTTGGGGGGATGGGTGGGGGGAAAACGGGGAGAAAATTTGTAACTCAAAATCTGGCGGAAACGAATGATGTAAATCAGCAGTTAATAAAGCATTTTAAATCACTAAAAAAAAAAAAAGTGGAGAAGTTGATTCAAATGATCTGGCATCCCCTGGCAAAATAAATGGTATTTTGAATTGGTCTTCATTGCCCATGGGGAAAAAAATCAAGGCCCTCCACCACCTCTCTATTTCTTTCTCTTTTTCTATGTTCTCTAAGGAAATGGCAAGGAGTCCCTTCCCTCCTGACCAAAGCTTCTACTTTTACTCCAATCTTGTCTAGGAGACTGTCCATCAATAATTCCCTCTCATATTCAATCTGTTCCTGTTTAGTGGCTCCTTAACCCTACACTTTCTCTCAAGTCTACCTTATTTTCTTCTCCCTTTAACTGCAAAAAAAAAAAAAATCAACCAATGGCTTTTACTTCCTTCCTTCACATCCATTTATCAACCCTTATTTATTAATCCTTATTCTCCTTGACCTAATTATAGATTCTGAGAACTCTTAACTTGGACAGTGTCCTCCCTTCTCTTCCAAGACACTATTCTCTTCGGGTTCTTCTATCTGTCAGATAGTACTTTCTCATTCCCTTTGTTGGATCACCATCTCCTATCCCTCTGGTTGGATGTTCCCTGGTGCTCTGTCCTGGGCCTCTTTTCTCTTTCTGTTTATACTCTCTCTCCCTTGTTGATCTTATCAGCAACCATGGGTTAAATCATGTCTACATACATGACTCCTAAATCCATACATGTAGCCCTGAACACTTTCATGAACTCTAGTCTCAACATTACCAAATGCCTTCTAGACACTGCAAACTGATTCTCTCAACAAAATATCAAATTTAAAATGTCCAAAACAAAACTCATTGTTCACTCTCCTAAACCAGCTCCTCCAGCAAATTTCCTAATACAGTTAAAAAGAAGAGGTGCATCAATTGACATAAAAAATTTTACTTTGAAATAAAATGTAATCCTGTTATCAGTTTCCTTTGCCATAGATTTATTTAAAAGTGCACTGTGTCCACTGATACTGCTTGGTCCTTCAAGGTACACTTAATTCTGGTCCTTCTAGTGTTAATGGCAGCACCATATTTCTAATCACTCAGGTTCACAACTTCAGTCATCCTTGTATTCTCACCTTTCTCCCACTCTCCCATAGCCACCTGTTGCCAAATCTTGTGATTTCTATCTCCACATCTCTAGGATCCAGTCACTCCCCTGTTTCAATTCCAACCATTTCATCACCTAGACTAATCACCCTCCCAACTGAATTCCTTACTTCCAGTGATCTCCTTTCCCCAATCCATCCTTCATACAGCTGCCAATATAATCTTCCTCAAGCACCAATGTACCTATGTCATTCCCTTTTCCCTTGCTCAAAGATATTCAGTGATTCCCTATTGTCACAAAGATAAAAATTAATACTAAATCTGTCATTTAAAGCCCTTAACTACAAACTATTTTTTTCAGATTTCATTTCACTCCTCTTCATATATGCTACATCCCTGTCAAACTATTAATCAAACTCTATAGACCCAGAATAACAGACCCACAAAAACTCAGGATTAGACAGAACCCTCCCTCAGACCATGCAATCTAGCCCACTCCTTAACAAGAATCCAGCTATAACAGTCAGTTCATACCCCTTGTTGGATAGCTCTAATAATGAGGAAGTTTTTCCTTATCTCAAACTAAAAGTGCCTCTTTATAACTTCCACTCATTGTTCTTACTTTTGCCTTGTGGAGCCAAGCAGGACAAATCTAATTAATCCCTTCTCTCTGACAAACCTTAAGATACTTGAAGACAGCTACCATATCCCCCTTTAAGCCTTCTCTTCTCCAAGCTAAACACCTCAAGTTCATGGCATAGAGCCTCACAGGGCATAATCTCCAGGTCCTACAACATCTTGGTCACCTACTTGAGAGCAGGAGCTGTCTTTTACCTTTCTTTGCATCCCCAGGGGGTAGCACAGTATCTAGCACACTGTACATAGGAGCTTAATAAATGTTTGTAGACTGAATGACTGACTCTGGATACTTTCCAGTTGTATCAATGTTGTTCCTAAAATGATGGCTAGAACTGAACACAATGCTCTTGACATGGATTTATGAAGACTTCCCTAGTCCTGGACATTACCTCTTACTCAAACATCACATAAGCTTTTTTCAGAGTGCCATATTACACTGCTGACTCACTCATACTGAGACTGCTGGGCCACTGGAATCCCTGAATCCTGGACCCGTTCCCTCCCTCTCCCCCCATTTTATACTTGAAGTTGATGTATGGAACTCAAGTGTAAGAATTTTCAACTTTGTCCTAATTAAATTTCATGTTATTAGGCAGCTAGACTGTGTTAATGGAGAGATCAATGTCTTGAGAGTCGGGAAGAATTCAGTTCAAGTCTTGGCCTAGACATTTCACCAGGCATGTGACCCTAAGAAAGTAATTTAACATCTCTGAGCCTCAGTTTCCTCCTCAGTAAAAACAGAGATAATAGCACCTACTTCACTGGGTTGTTTGTTATAATTGAGACTGTGTATGTACAGCATTTTGCAAACCTTAAGGCACTATAGAAATCCTAGCTATAATTATCATTATCAAATTCTCTCTCCACTCTATTCCAGTCCACCTTTGGCATAAGCTAACTAACCCCCATGCCCAGAATGTACTTTCTCAACTCCTCTTAGAACCCTTTGCTTCCTTCATGGCTCATTCAGCTCAAGTGCCAATTCCTATGTAAAGCCCTTCTTGATCCCCACAGCATTAGTGCTGGGCTCAAATTACCTGTGCACATCTAACAGCCTCCCTTTGAAACATAAGCTACACGAGGCACAAGAACTGCTTCGTTTTTTGCCTTAGCATCCCCAGTACTAGCAGAGAACCTGGCACAGAGTAGAACTAAATATCTATTCAATGAAATTAAAGTTTAGGGGAGAAAACAGGGTAGATAGACAACCATAAAAATAAGTCTGATACAGTCATGATTCTTTTTTTTAATGGGAAGGAATAGTCCCATGGATATCAGAACCAATATACAATGCCAATCATGTTTAACAAGGGATACTGCATCAATCTGAATCAACTGCTCATCTTCCTTTATCATCATTGTTGTACAGAACTCTTCAATTACTCCAATTATCATTTTACTAAGTTGACAGGTAAAAGTTATTCATTTGTGGTTCATTTAAATTCCACAAAAATTATTTCAGCCAAAGAAAAAAAAGTAAAATTTACTCAACTAATATTAAATAGTTGTTACAGGCATATTCTTATTAACAAAATTCATCAATCTGGTGCTGGGGAAACAGGGATGGATAGGAATTTCATCAAAACCAGAAACTTCCTATACTGATTCAATACAGAACTTCTCTGCAATTTAGTCCTATCAGAGTTCTCAAGAGAACAAAGTGAGGTTAAGCCAATTTGTTTTCAGAAGGTCACAAAATACAAGTCAGAGGCAGAACTTGAACCCAGGTTTTTCAGGCTTCCAAGACAATAATCAATCCACTAGCTACGATATCTCCAGAGGCAAAAAAAAAAACTAGACTCTCATTCTACCAAATTCTCATTCTACTAGATTCTCATTCATAGAACTCTCATTCCACCAAATAGTTTTCAATTCTACCTCTGGGCAAGTCACTTAACTGTGGAGTCCAGGTTACTGCATCTGAAAAATAGGAATGGGGTGACTAGATAATGCAGTGAGCAGAGCAGCGGTCTTGGAGTCAGGAGGACCTGAGTTCAAATCCAGTCTCAGACACTTAACACTTACTAGCCGAGAGACCTTGGGCAAGTCATTTAACCCCAACTGCCCTGCCCCCCCAAAGCAAAAAAAAAGAGGAAAAATAGGAATACCAGTATTATCTTCCTAAGAGTGGCAGAGAGAATCAGACTAGATAATGACTAGAAAGCTCACCATAAGCCCTAAAGGTTTACAAACCTTTAAGGCAAAGGCTAAAGCAGGCAGTGAATTAAGACATCTGAACCATCCTATCCAGAATTCCACCTCCAGTTTTTCCCAACCAGTAAATAGCTAGCAGCGGTTTCCTACCTAACCAGTAGGGATAAGAACATCTATGAGGTCATGCCTGCCCCAGTCTTGAAATCCTATGAAAGGTAAGAAGATTTCACATAAATACAAAGTGGCATTTTCAAATGCAGGTAAAAATTGATTCTGAAAGTATGATGAATAAGACAAAAAGGCATGCCTTAACCACATCTGGAGTGTTTTCAAACTACTTTTTTAAAATTCTAGACCTTTGGTTCTATTTATCAACTAGGTCATTTATGCTTTGTGTGACAGAAACATAGCTACCATAAATTAGCTGTCAAAACACAGCCTACGTGCAGAAAGCAACACTGTAAAGGACAAGAACTTGGAAAACAATCTGAAACAATATCTTGGAAAATCCACCCTTCTCTCCCACCCATTACAGATAAGAACCTTTTAGAATGCCCTTTTCTGAGGCACACTAGTGAAAGGACCCGATCACTTCTCCAAAGGAATCTGAAAAGGCTTATATATACCAAGTACTACACCCATCTCCCAGAAATCGCTAAGGCCTAGCTGCCAAAACTGCTCCAGCTTCCACTGAGTCACTTGGGTGAAAATATCTTCTTCCAGAATGATGGCAAGAAAAAAAAAAACTGAGCAATGACTCAAAAATAAAAGAAAAAACGCTCTTTCAAATGTGTAATGCTACTCAAGTTATGCCATCTTGTTTCCAGTGAGATGACTGCAAACTCAGACTGAGTCAGGTCCTTTAGGAGTGGACCCGGGTAGGTTTCTGACACACACTTTAAATATGTAAAAGGAAGAGCGGAGGCAGGAAGGGCCCCATCTATATAACCTTTCCTAGGTCATCTCAGATGCGACCAACGCAATTATAGCCGGGGGGAGGGGGGTTAAAAAAAAGTTTAAAACTTACCAGGCGAGAGCTGGAAATTGGCAGGCAACTGGATCGTAGTTGTGTTGGGGGCTTTCGCGGCCACAATTTGGGGAGCGGGCAGCCTGGGACCACAGTCGGTCTTGGGAACGGTATTGACAGTGGCCAGTTTGGTCACCAGGGCCCCCAGGGGGGCCGTCTTCACCAGCGGCTGGGACGCTGCGGTCACCAGGCTGAGACTTATGGGGGCCTTCGTGTTCAGGGGCCCCGGGGTGCTCCTCAGCGGTGAAGGGAGCGCGCTGCTGGCGCCCGGGGGGAGGTGGCTCCGGACACTCCCGTTGGTCAAAAGTGCGGGGGCCATGGTCACCGTCCCGGGGACGCAGAGGCAAGCCGGAGAGGAAGCGGAGGCGGCGGCACCTTGTTCAGAGAGGCCGGTGGGCATCCCCCCGACCGAGGCAGCTGCAGCTGCTGCGGCAGCCAAGGGGCTGCTGCTCATGGGGGAGAGGACGGCAGAGGCTTCGCGAAGGGTTCCCGGCTCCAGAACTGGGCGAGCTCCACAGCATAGCGAGCCAGAGTTCCCGGGTCCGCTGCAGAGAAGTCAGGGGCCGGCGTGACGAAGGAGCCCCAGCCCGGGGGCCGCTCAGCGCCGCGGCGGACACGCCGGCAGGAAGCCCATGCTCCCGCCGCCCTCGCCCCGGCGCTCCCACGTGGGGCTGCTCCCAGCCTGCCGCCGGCCGGCCCGGCGCCTCAGCAAGCTCCCGAGCCCGCCCCGCCGCACCAGCTCATGCTGCGGCACTCGCTCCCCGGCTCTCCCTGGGCCCAAACTTGGGCACTGGCCGCGGGGGTCCCGCCGCCCGGTCACAGCCGCCCCCACCGCTGACTGACACACGCACGCACACAAAAGGAAAGATACACAAGGGGGCGGGGGTGGAGGGAGGAGAAAAGCCAAGGTGAAAATCTAAGAAGAAAAAGAAAAAGACCGAGAAACCCCCGACTTAAACGCAAACCTCCTATTTAACAGCCGAGCGGCAGCAGCTCGCGACTGCGCCGGCCATGTTTATATAGCCACGCGAAGGACGCGCGCACGCGCTCTAGGCACCACCCCCACCTCCTCCTGGGTTTCCCTGAAAATCGGGATCGGTGATTGGCCCTGAAGAACAATCGGGATTGTGACGTCACAGGGGACGATTCGAAAGGGCGTTCTCCAATCTAAAATTGGGGGGGAGGGGGTAGTAGGGGGGAGGGGTCGAGTTGCCGGGCACCCACGAGGGAAACGGGTGAGGAGACCTGTCCTGCGTGCATCCCTTCAAGAAGGGAAAGGCCGAGGACATATCTGTCTCATGTGTTATTTGAGAAGTAGGACTAGACTTGTCCCAACCTTGGGTCCCCATCCAAACCAGACTTTCACCACTTTATCTCGTGGGTTTTCTTCCAGCCTGAAAAGTCTCTGACCTTTGCAATGCAGTTGAAAAAAGAAAAAAGAAATGTATTAGCATTTTTTTTCTGGAACACGGAAACTCAATTAGCTATTTGATCATCCACGCGTTGGATTTAAGTTAAACCATACATCTATGTCCTTAATCATGTGTACTGCTGCTAAACTAAACCTCTCCCTTTACTCCATCCTATTAGTTGCAGAGTAGATTTTTTTTTAACGGAAATGAAGGACTTGTCATTCATCTTCATTAATTTTCATCATGTTCATTGGGACCCATCTCAATCTGTTTAGAAGTTTAGAGACACCATGATTCTTGCATTCAAAAGTATGCATTCTCCCTCTCACTTTGTAATAACAACATGCATCTATTTAACACTATTAAGATTTTTCAAAGCACTTTTCTGTGATGTAGCGCTTGTATCTCCTTTTGGCACTTGAAAAAAACAAGTTCAGAGAGTTTGACATAGTCAAGTCATTTATTAAGTGTTTATGCGACAGGGCTGGCTATCTTTGTTCTCTTACCTAGAAGCCAATGGAAATGTCTTTTCTCTAAAAGATCAATCAATCAATAAACATTAATTATCTACTAAATGCCAGGCACTCCTTCAAGACCTAGAGCTACAAAGAAAAACAAAAAACACTCAGTTGTCCAGGAGCTCACAATTTAATGAGGTAAACAATATGCAAACAACTACGTACAAAAAAAAGATACATACAACTTACATTGGAACCAATCTCATAGGGAAAGCAGTTGCAGAAAGCTACCTTATAGAAGGCTGGATTTTAGCCAAAAGGCAGAAAGAGGTGGGGAGAGGATTCTAGGCATGAAGAACAGATAGTGAAACAGGTGGAGTAGAAAGGAATGACAAGACCACCAATGTCATCCTATCCTCCCGTACAGGAAAGGAAGTAAGACTTAGAAAGATGAAAAGGGCCCTTGGCCATGTTCCATCTTCATTTTCCTGAATTTGATGTGGGTCAAATGTGACCCATTCTTTCCACTACACAGTGTTGCTACACTTGTATTTATATAACCTTTAAGCTTTTGTTGTTATTGTTGCTGTTCAGTCTTAATCAGACTTTTTCATGATCCCACTATGGGTTTTCTTGGGAAATATACTGGAGTGCTTTGTCATTTCCTTCTCTAGTTCATTTTAGGGATGATGAAACTGAGGCAAACAGGGTTAAGTAACTTGTCCAGGGTCTCAAATCTGTCCTATACCAGCTATGTGAACCTGTGTAAACTTCATTTTAGAGGTGAGGAAACTGAGGCAGAAGGTGGTGTTGACTTACTTGTCCAAGGTCTTACACAGATCATATACAACTGGGCTAGTTTTATGAACATTTATTAAATAAGAACTTTCATCTCAATCAACAGTAACTAAGTGACAACAATGCATAGAATCTTAAATGAGCTAGAGAGGGAAATGGCAAACTGCTCCAGTATCTCTGCCAAGAAAACCCCAAATATGGTCCAAAAAGTGGGCTTCAACTGAAACAACTGAGCAACAAAAACAATAACTCATAGTAAGAATGAAAGACAAGGTCCTGCTTTATTCCTCTACATGTCTCTGCCTCCTGTTTATCTTTGGCTCCAGCTACTACTTGGTCCTTGAACTTCTCTGTTTTGATCCAGAAAGTCGATGTTGTGAAGAAACTCCTCTTTCTCCAGGAATCTTGGTCCAGGTACTTAAAATTTTCCAGGAATTCTTCCTTTTCCCTTGGTCCAAGAATTTTTGTACATTTTTAGCAAAGCTAGAAAAAGAATGAAGTGAGAAAAAGATATGGCTTGCAATTAATCTTATCTCACCAGCTTAAAGAATATATTGATGCTTTTTAAAAAAAAAAAGGAAATTGATGCAGAAAACACTTGGACATAGATTAAAATAATTTCATACAAAATTCAAACTCACGTAAATAATTTGCCTTAATGAGGAGACCAAAAGTGCCCAAATAGCAACTCGATAAACAAACACTTGAATTATTTGCTGAGAGAAAAGATATGGTAGTCAAAGACAAACTGGTTTAGAATGTATGCTTATTTGTAAAATCTCAAAGAGATAAATGATAGAAGATTATAAGCAATTCTACATAATTAAATGATGAGAATTAGTGAAGGGAAAAAAAGCAATTTAAAGAAAGCCTGGTAAAAAAAAAAATTCAACTAACCAAAGTCATTCTAAGGGCATTTAATGATAAAATAGAAAGAAAACAACAAATAGATTGAAAAAGGGAAAAGATTTGCAAAGATTTTTTTGTAGCAAATTCTTTTTCCTGTCAAGGACAGTAGCACTGCCACATTTGGTACTTTAACATTAAAGTACTAAATATGCTTATAGAAGAAGTAAAAATTGTCACTGAAGAAAATAAGGATGGGGAATGCAGTTAGATTAGGCCAGGGGTGGGGAACCTGGGGTAGGCCACACATGGCCCTCTCAAGTGCAGCCCTTTGATTGAATCCAAATTTAACAGAACAAATCTCCTTAATAAAAGGATTTGTTCTGTAAAACTTGGACTCAGTCAAAAGGCTGAGCCCAAGGACCTAGAAGGCCATATGTGGCCTCAAGGCCCCAGGTTCCTCACCCTTGGATTAGACAAAAAATATCTTATAGGAGCTCTGTATTGGAGGAAAACACAATTTGAGGGTAATAAAGGATCAATTCTCAAAGTATTTGGAGGGAAGGATACCAAAATCAGGGAGGGAAAAATCTCAGACCTAATATTACCAAAATAAGACCAAGAACCAAGAAGATCAACCCATATGCCTATTTTCCTATCTGTATGCCTTTTAATGAGAATAATTTACACACAGATTGAGGGCATGCTTGATGAGAGCATGCATGTGTAAATCCTAGGATTAATTGAGATGTTGTTGTTCAGTCATTTTTCAGTCATATCCAACTCTGTGACCCCATTTGAGGTTTTCTTGAAAAAGATGCTGGAATAGTTTCCCATTTCTTTCTCCAGCTCATTTTACAGATGAGGAGCTGAGGGATACAGGGTTAAGTGACTTGCCCAGGGTCACACAGCTAGTAAGTGTCTGAGGCCAGATTTGATCTCAGGAAGATGAGTCTTCCTGCCTCTAAACCAGGCACTCTATCCATGGCCACCTAGCTTCCACTACTATAAGTTATATATTAGGTCCAAGGAAAGTCAAGAAAGTGGTTGATTAATAAGCAGTCTCACCAACTTTACCCTTTCAAGGGAACATTAAACCTAGAGTAATACTATGAGTCTAGAGACCTCTTCTGATACCCAAGGGGAAATGGGCTCAGTGGAGGGAGAGGTGTGACTATCAATTCCCAAATGTTTTCCCCCCTAGGGATGCCTCAGATACCAAGAAGCATTATAAATCTAGAGACCTATACAGGTCCCTGAGAGAAAGCAGAGTTCACTTTTGTTTGTCCTTATTTCTCAAAGAGGACCAAAGACATCAGGAGGATGATGTCTTGACTTATAAATGAACTGGATTTAAGTGAGGCATGGCTGTGCAGTCATCAGCCTCACTCCTCCAAAATTCAGTGTCAAGATGACAGTCAGTGGCACCATTCATTAGAGAGGAAAAAGAGTTACCTTAATCAAAAATAGCTGAGTCCTTTGTGTTTCTTGTTTTCTGCTGAGGGAAATAGTCTGCCCTTTATTTATTGTGTTGTTAGCCTAAGTATTTGTATGGGATTTGGGGCCCCCTTTTCCATAGAGATCTAGATATAAGATACATTCTAATTATCTTGAGGAAGACATTGGGTGGGGAGAAAATGATATTCCTTGGAAGGAAACATTGGGTGAGGACACAAATCAGAAGTGAGAAGCCCCTTAAGACTGAAATTGGTCTATGTAAACCCAAAACTGGGGTTCTGGGCCATGGATTAGTTGTTCCTGACTCTTCATGACCCTATGGACCATAGCACACTAGGCCATTCTATCTTTCACTATCTCTCAAAGTCTGTTCAAGTTCATGTTTGTTGTGCCCATGGCACTATCCATCTCATCCTCTGCCATTCCCTTTTCCTTTTGCCTTCCACCTTTCCCAACATCAGGGTCTTTTCAAATGAGTCCTATCTTCTTATTATATGGCCAAAGTATTTAAGCTTCACCTTCAGTATTTGACCTTCCAGTCTAATTAATTTCTATAAGTATTGATTGATTTGATCTCCTTGCTGTCCTTCTTGCTTCATGGATTATATTTAATTCTAAACATTGGACTTTGCATTTATCCCTATTAAATTTCATCTTTTTGGACTCAGTCTATCCTTTATAAATCTGAATTCAGTCATCCCAATGAGATGGATATCCCTCCATATTTGTCATGTGCAAATCTGACAACCATGCTACCTATGCCCTCGGTCAAGTCATAAGTACACATTTTAAAACATCACAATGATGTCTCTCCATCTCCTTATTTCTCTTGGGAATAATACTTCTATTAGCTATATTCTTTCTATCCTTCCAGCCCAGCACCATCCTTTTTGATGGAGAAAACAGAAGTGAAATAGTTTGTCTTCTCTTCATTGGCATCATCCCAAATACACCAGGAAATGGTCATGTCCCTTATTGGATCTTCCTTTTATCTGAAACATAATTTAAAAATAGAAAGATACTTTTGCTATTCTTACTGTATTAGAGATGAACTGGAGCTCTTCTTGTGGAGTTGGGCATGTGCTCTAGCTACCTGCTAAAGAAAATGTGAGCCAGAAAGAATGAGGAGCAAGGCTCCAATTTCTTATCTGAGCATTATGTCTTTGGGACACTTCCAGCTCTACCTCTCCTCCTGGACTTCCAGTCTGCCACTGCTACACTAACATTCATTCCTGAACTCAGCTTGTTCTGAACCTTAGCATTCCTGAAATTCTTATTGGATCATGCCTTTATTCTTATGGAACCAGAGTTCCAGTATTTGTCTGGGAAGAGTGAAGATATACAATTCCAATGTGACTGAATGGCACAATGATGAAGACCATTCCTAGGTAGGACCATTAGTCAGTCAGTCAGTCAATGAGCATTTATTAAACACCTATTATGTCCTAGGTCCTATGCTAAGTGCTAATGATACAAAGTAAGGCAAAAGGCAGTCCTTGGTATTCAACCTGCTGTCTCAGCTGGAAAAGACAGTGATAGTCACCCGTTTGGACTCTGAAGGCCATATACTCTTTTCATGAAAGGATAATTGGAAGACAAACTTCTAGAAATGTTATTCATTGTAGAAGTACATAGCTTTAACTTTAGGTTTGTGTAATGCCTCTGAAACTTTTCAGAGGTTCATACAGTAGATAGAGTGCTAGGCCTGGAGTCAGGGAGACCCAAATTCAAATCCAGCTTCTAACACTCAACCATCCTAAGAAGGTAGCTCAACTTCGGTTTGCCACAGTTTCCTTATCTATAAAATGAGGTTAATAATAGCACTTATCTCCTAGGGTTGTTGTGAGGGTAAATGAGATAGGAATTGCAAAGCATATAGCACAATGCCAGACACATAGTAAACCCTTATATGGATGTTGTTGCTGTTGTTGTTATTAAAGTCCTGCTGGACTGGGGAGGTAGTGACTTATCTTTAATGGCTAATCTTCATCTACTACAAGGACCCAACACAGCATAAATAATTTATTTGACCCTCCTCAAGGATCTATGCCACTAACAGCTACTTGCCAAATTGGAGCAGTACCAATTCAAAGAGTAGATTTGGGAGATGCATAGTAATCTAAAGGGGAGTATATTAAACTGCTATAGTTCCTACCTAAGAAGCCTCTGACAGGACCCCTGGTGCTACTACCACCACTCCTGAAAGAAAGTAAGATAAATGGAACAGAGAGACAATATCACCAGGGGACTGAAAAGTGAATGAGAATTCAATAGGCCATACCACAGGAGGACTTTAATTCTAAGATCCAGAGGCAGAGGCCTTCAAGAGTGGCAACATAAAAATTAGACCACAGTACTCTGAGGGAACTACTTTGACTTATCTCTACCTTTTACCAGGATAGAGCAGGATATTATAGGCCAGGCTATCCCAGCGCCTGTCCATCTCAATACTGCAATAATGGGGAGGTAAAAAGGAGATAAAAGATCTTAAATGAACTGAGACCTAGATCCTCCACAGCTCCTTATCTAAAACATTTTTTAAAATAGAAAAAAGAAAAAGAGACAATAAGCCCTTAGAAACAGGAACCAGAGAGAGGAAGGAAGGAAGGAAGGAAGGAAGGAAGGAAGGAAGAAGAAAGGGAAGAAGAGAGATGCAAATAAATATGTCCAACAAGTAATGAATGGGTAAACCAAAGAAAAAAATCTGACACAAGACATTCTGTAATGTTAATTAAATAATTAACATTTTATTCCTTATTCAGTGAACAAATTCTCTTCAGAAATGTAAGTTGAAGTATCTCTAAAAGTAAGGTAAACATAAACAAAAAATAAACTAAATTAACTAATGGGATTTTAAAGATGATAACTTATTTTAAAAGAAAACCATAGGAAGAGACAAATAAATAATGAAAATGGAAAACAGTATAACACCTCAAGCCATACAACCCAAGCAGTTCCTGTAACACTGCATGCTGAAAGCTGTACTAAACTGTATAAACGGCTGAAATTCCTGCTTGGCCAAAAGACCTCTGACGTGTGTATGGCAAAAGTAAAGGAGACAACTTCAGATTTTTGGAGGACACTTGAGGGAATGATTTAGAGAGAGGAAAGCATAAACTTTTGAACGCTGAACTAGAGATCTTCCTAGAGTCACAGATGTGTCGGGAAGCTGGCTCTCATCACTGTGTCCCTTGATTCACAGTGCCTACAAGCCTAGAGACTGCTAAGAGCAGAATTCTTTTGGTGAGATCATTCTATCACTCTTTGGTGATAGGACTTTAAGGAAAGGACTTCAAAACATTTTTGATGAAAAGACCAAAATTTTACAGAAAAACTCTGAAATATAGACACAGTTGTCAAAAGAAAGACAAAAACATGAGGGAGGGACTAAACAAGGGTAAACTGCTTGCATTGTAAAATGGAAATGTGAAATATGTGTTCCTTTAGAACTTTATCAACATCAGGAGTCATAGAGGCAGTCTAATAAGACAGAGGGCCTGAGGTAGTTTTGTAATGTTTTGCTGATCTCAAAATAAAAACAGAAAGGGAAGAGAAAAGGAATATGCTAGGGTAGACTAGGGTAGTGGGAAAATAAAGAAAGGATAGGTGGAAATTATCTCACATAAGTGGGGTGCACAAGAAGATGGAACAGGCAGATAGCTCCTTTCTTCCTTCTTTCTTTTCTCTCTGGTTCCTATTTCTAGGGGTTTATTGTCTCTTTTTCTTTTTTCCACTTTAGGCTTTCAAATAAGAAGTTATGGAGGATCTAGATCTCTGTTCATTTAAGATCTTTTATCAGACAACACTTGAACCTCATTCTCATCTGAATTGTTCAAAAAATACATATATACATACACACACATACACAAACATAAAAAGTTGGTTATAGAAATATATTCTACTCAACAGGGAAATAGGAGGGAGAAGAGAAAGGATAAGAGTGAATAAGAGGGAAAGTAGATTAAGGGAGGAATTAGTCCAAAGCAAAATAAACTCTAAGTAGAAGGTGGAGGGTAGATATCCTTAAGCAAAATCAAGCCAAAAAAAAAAAAACCCACCCCATAATAATGTTTCAGTGGAAATAAAAAAGGTTATAGGGAAAGGGAGAGCAATCATGATCTTAAACAAGAGCACAGTAGCCTAATTTTTGATAAAAACAAATATCTGCTACTGGGGTAAGAAATCAATATTCAACAAAACTATTGAGAAAAGTGGAAAGCAGTCTACCAGAAACTAGGTATAAACCATCTCACTCTATCTACCAAGATAAGCTCCAAATGAGCCTATGACATAAAAGGAGACATCACAAATTAATTAAATGGTAAAGGAAGATATTCTTTCTTTTTTTTTTTTTTTAAGAAATTGGGGTTAAGTAACTTGCCCAAGGTTACACAGCCAGTATTTTTTGTGTGGATATTAAGTATCTGAGGCTGGAACTGATCCCAGGTCCTCCCGACTCCAGGGCCAGTGCTCTTACTCACTGCACACCTAGCTGTCCCGAAGATATTATTTCTAAGATCTATGGTTAGGGAAAGAGTTTATGACAAACCAAGAGCTAGAAGATCACAAGAAAAAATTTGGACACTTTGATTATAGAAAAATAAAATGTGTTTTCTCAAAAAAAGCCAATGCAGCTACTGTGTTTCCCCGATAATAAGACCTATCCCGAAAATAAGCCCTCCCCTTACTGTGTAAGGTTCCTCTAAAATAAGCCCTCCCCCGAAAATAAGCCCTATTGAGATTGCTACTGTAGTGAAGGTGATCCCCTGCGCTACACACTACATTACGGTACCCTCTGTATGCACTGTCCCCCCCTGCCCCGGTGAAACGCACGCCGTGCTCCAAGCTGCATCCAATCAGAGCTGCAGCAGTGAGCGCGTCATCCTGTTCTTCCCCAGTGATTTTCTTGCTGGCGCCATTGAGAGCAGTGCCGTGGAGGAGAGCTGAGGCAGGACAACATAAGCCCTCCCCTGAAAATAAGCCCTCTGGTGTTTTTCTTTCCAAAAAAATTAATAAGACAGTGTCTTATTATTGGGGAAACACGGTAAAATTAGAACCACAGGGATAAGGGGGGGAAATATTTGTAGTAAGTGTAACCCTGCTTGGAGCCTGCTATGTCCTATTCTTTTGATTGGCTGTCTACATCTTTAAAACTGGTGAGACCTAACTGGTCACTTTCTGTCACCTTCTTGTCCTACCTGCTGCATGGATGCGAGAATGAGAGAAGGGACTTGTCCTTCCCCTGCTCTCTCTTTAACCCTAGCTATAGAAATGGCCATGGAACCAGGAGTTAGAGTCTTGGAATTTTTTTTTGTCTTTTTGGAGGGGGAAAGGCAGGGCAATTGGGGTTAAGTGACTTGCCCAAGGTCACACAGCTAGTGTTACATGTCTGAGGCTGGATTTGAACTCAGGTCCTCCTGATTCCAAGGTCGGTGCTCTATGCACTGCAACACCTAGCTGCCCCTGAGCCTTGGAAATCTTGGAGCATGGATTGCAGGCAGGACAATTCTTTTCAGGATTTCCTTGCTGGGGTGTAGCCACCCCAGCAAGGAAATCCTGAGGAGCCAGAGTGCCTTTGGACTTGGAGCCAGGTCTGGGCTCTAGAGGCACTGAGCTAAACTATGAAACTAATCCCTTTCTCCTTCCCACAGACTGAGATGGAAAGAGGAATTATGCTTCCTGTGTTGTAGGGATTTACGATTATATCTTTGAAAGTAAATATTCCTACTTTGTAAGAGCTCCACTGTGTTGCACAAGGTTATCTGATAAAGATTTCATTTCTAAAATATGTAGGAAACTTATTCATATTTATAAGAATAAGAGCCATTCCCCAAATGCTAAATGATCAAAGGATATGACCACATACTTTTCAGAAGAAAAAAAATCTATACTATCAAAAGCCATACTGAAAATGCTCTAAATCACTAATAATAAGAGAAATGAAAATTTAAATAACTCTTAAGTTCCACCTCATACCCATCAGAAGGGAAATTATAAATTCTGAAGGGACTCTGGGAAAATAGGTATATTAATACATGGTTGATGGAATTGGGAACTGGTCCAGCAAATCTGGAAAGTAATTTGGAAATATGCCTCCAAAAGTCATTAAAACTGTGCATACTTTTTGACCCAATGATACCAAAATCAGAGCTATATCCCAAAGAAATGTTGGTTTGTTGTTTTTTTTTTTTTAAGGGAGAAAAGGATTCTTATGTACTAAAATATTTAGAGCAGCTCTTTGTGTAAGGGTAAAGAATTGGAAACTGAGGGGGTGCCTATCAATTGGGAAATACCTGAACAAATTATGGAACATGAAAATGATAGAATACTATCATGCTATATAAGAAATTACAAAAGAATGGTTTCAGAGAAACATGGGAAGATGCAGAGTGAAATGAGAAGAATTAGGAAAATAATTTATACAATAACAACATTATTGTAAGGACAAACAACTTTGAAAGACTTTAGTATTTTGATCAAAACAATGACCAACCACAATTCTTTTTTTTTCTTTTTTGGAGGGGCAATTAGGGTTAAGTGACTTGCCCAAGGTCACACGGCTAGTTTTTGTGTCAAGTGTCTGAGGTCGAATTTGAACTCAGGTCCTCCTGACTCCAGGGCTGGTGCTCTATTCACTGTGCCACCTAGCCACCCCTCAACCACAATTCTTAAAATACTCATGATGAAACATGCTACCTACCTCCTGACAGAGAGGTGATTGCCTCAAGAGTCAAGACTGAGATATGATCAATGGAGGAATTTGTTTTGCTTACCTCTATATGCTTGGGGTGGGGGAAATAAAAAGAGAAAGGGAATTGCTTCATTCCCCTTGAGAATTATAAGGGAAAGTGTCTTTTATTTTGAACCCTTATCATATCCCTAGACTGCAGAGAGTTGAGGTATCATATATAGATATTAATCTAGTCCAACACCTTTCTTGGAGAAAGGTGAGAGATTAACCAGCCATGGCAGTCCTAGATTCTGCCTTCTTCCTACTCCCCACAAAGAAGGAAAATTCCAGTTTTCTTTATAGATATAATGAACCAGATCTCAAATCAGACATCTATCCATGCCACAACTGAGTCATCCATATTTATGTCATATGAAAGTTCCACACATCTACACTACAACAGTGTAAAAGAACTAAAAAATTCATTAGAAATAAAAATAGCACAGTAAATGGAGTTGAACAAAGATCAATAGATAATTAAAATTAAAGAAAATTTTCAGGGAATAACATCTTAAGAATCAACTAATGAATACCAGACTTGGAAGGCAAAATAAGTAGTTATAATCTTATATTACTAATTTTTTTTTAAAGCAATCGGGTTAAGTAACTTGCTCAAGGTTACACGGCCAGTTATTTCTGGGTGTGGTGCTGAGTATCTGAGCCCAGATTTGATCCCCAGGTCATCCCGACACTGGAGCCAGTGCTCTTACTCACTGAGCCACCTGGCTGCCCCTATATTACTAATTTTCTAGAAGGTATCAGAAAAAGAAAAATAAACATTCTACTTTACAAACTAATTAGATAAAATTTCCTAGAGCAGAAAAAGATATAATACTTTGCAAGTCTGGAGAATTCTTGGGATACCAATATAAGATGAGTTGATCAGGGATTTCTCCATTTTGATGAGCTTAGATAGCAGTAACTCTGCCTTTGGGACTTTGTGTCCCTTGAGGGGTCTGCCTGGGTTCCCCCAGTAGTGAAGTATCCTTCCACTCAACATGTCCACTATCATTATCTTTTTTTCCTAAATCCTGTACCCCTCCTACTATACAGAGCATCCCTATCATGACAGTTCCTCAGGCTCTCAGCCTGAATGTTATTCTTAATTCCTCACTATTTCTCACCTTCCATATATAATCTATTGCCAAGGCCTGTTGATCTCACCTCTACAATATCTCTTCAATATGCTCCCTTCTATTCTCTGACATTGTCCCCGCTCTAGCACAGGCCCTCACATCTGGACTACTGATAGCATGCTGGTGGGTGTCTACCTGTCTTAAGTCTCTCCACTACAATCTATCCTCCTTTCAGCCACTAAACTGATTTTCCTTTAAAAAAAAAAAAGGTCTCCAGGATCAATACATAATCCTATGGTTGACATCCAAAGCACTTCATAACTTAGCCCCCTTTTACCTTTCCAGACTTCTTACACCTTACTTCCCAACCTGTACTCTTTCATCCAGTGTCACTAACCTGGCACATAGGAGGCAGTTAACAAATACTGATTGATTTATCTTAAAGATCAGTCCTAAAGATTTGGCACCAAGTTAAGAGAACAAAGACAACTATGCACTAAAAAGACTTATACGGGATAAACTGGAGATCGTCTCAAAAGGAAGGCACTGGCATTAAGGGAACCATCTAGACCAGGGGTGGGGAACCTGAGGCCTTGAGGTCACATGTGGCCTTCTAGGTCCTTGGGTACATGCAGCCTTTGGACTGAATCCAAAGAATAAAACCTTTTATTAAGGGGATTTATTCTGTGAAGTCTGGATTCAGTTGTAGGGCCACACTTGAGGACCTAGAGGACCACATGTGGCCTCGAGGCCATAGGTTCCCCACCCCTTATCTAGACCAACCTCTTCATTTTACAAATGAGGAAACTGAGGTCCAAGGAAGTGAACTAATTTGCCTAATGTCATACGTGTAATAAGTAGCAAAGTCAGGATGTCCCTTTTTGTTTAGGATGAGGGACTTGGCTTCATTTGGTAATAAGTCTATAAGAAGCAGACCTTTTCATCAGCTGTCCAGACTTGTTAGCATTGGACTAGCTATCTCAGATAGGTAGGACAAAGTCACAAATGCAATTGACCAGCTAGATTTGCTCGAAGAGATCAGCATTCCTCTGGAAAAAGCAATGAACAGAAAGACAACTATATTGCCATGGATTTGTCTCAAAGACTCATGACCAGCAGGCCACACAGGGCAAGGTAAGGGACCCACAGTGTCCTCACTCCAAACACACACTATTTCTGAATCAATCTCAACCAAAAGACACTAGACACAGAACAGGGCTGGCCTTCTGCAAAAAACAAATCCTAGACTTGGAAAGAAGTGGGATTCTTCTATGACTAGCCATCTAGCTACTCAGGATTCTTTATGGAACTGGATAAAATCGGAGTGAAATGTATAGGGAAAAACAAACAGAAAAAATAACACAGGCCAGACACACGGTTGGTACTTACAAATACTTGTTGATTGAATATGAAGGAGCATAAAGAAAAAAAAAAGTTGAATCAAAAGTAGACTTGTACTTCCAGACTTTAAAGCATAGGATAAATCTCTTGTCATTAAAACTCACTAGTATTTAGAAAGGAATCATTTTTTAAAAAAATAAGCAGAATATAATATACAGCATATATTCAATCAAACAAATACACATTACTTTCTGATAAACTTAGAGAAAAAAATTGGGCAAAGAATCTTGTAAGTATTGTTGGGAAAACTGGCTGGAAATAAAACAGAAAATAAATCTGGACCCATATGTCATGCCATATGCCACAATAAATTCCAGCTGGATTATAGACTTAAAAATAAAAAAGAACTATTCAAAGAAGAAGAAAAATGGAATGATATATTTATCTCAATTGTGCAGAGGAAAACATTTTTACTTATTAACTAGTGGAAGCCATTGGGGATAAGGCAGATATAACCTATATAATAAAACAATTTTTAAATTCTCTCCAACAAAAATGTGTATAATAAGTATAAAAACAAAAACTCACCCTCCCTCAGCCTCAGTTTCCTCATCTCAAAAATTAGGATGATAATGATATCACCTACCTTCTGGATTTCTTGTGAGGATAAAATGAAATGAAGTTTTAAATGTTCTTTGCAAACATCAAAGCCATGTTCAAAAGCTAGTTGTAATTATTGTCAATAATAAAAACAAAAAAATTTAAACAGGGCAAATTAAAAACTTGACACAATGTATAGGGAACTGATAAAATATTTAAGAGCATTTCTCTAATGAATAAAATGATCAAAAGATAAAGTCAACAAGAGAAATAAAAATGCCAACAATCATTTGAAAATGGCAACTCTAATAATGAAAAATGTAATTCATACTCATCAAATTTCCAGAAATAACTAGACACAAAAAGAGTGAATGCTAATTTTTAAAGAAAAAGGTATACTAGAACATTCATCCCAAGATACGTAAGCCCTGCTGAAATACCTATTTCACTGCCTATTTCCATTTTCTGAATGTTTAGGGGCCAAAGAGAAACATCTGGACTAGCCTTTGTTGAAGGAGAAGTATCAGAATGTTGTGCTCTGACAGGGACTTCTTAAAGGGACACATTGAGCTTTGTGGAGTATCATGTCCATTTCAGTGTCTACTAAGAGGAGCTGTGGAGGGTTCTCCACCCAAATCAATTAATCAACAGCATTGATTAAGCCCTATGAGATACCAAGTCCTAGGTTAAGCACTAAGTATACAGACAGAAATCAAACAGTCCCTTCTCTTACAAAACTTACCTGATAATAGAGGAGATATCAGGTACACATATAGAAAAGCCCAAACACAGGGTCATATTGTAAGGGGTAGACACTAGGAGCTGGGAGGACCAGCCTCCAAAGGAAGTCAAGCTACCTGGGGAAAGGGTGGGGTGGTAAACAGGAGTTGGAACTGATGATTTCGACTAGCAAGAAAAAAAGTTAGGGCTGATAGCAGTGAGCTAATTTTCCACTCCCTTTGATTGTTAGCCCAGGAATGCTTGACAGCTTCCAACTACTAAAAGAGCTATGAGTTTATCTGTCCTTGCTAAAGCTTTAGGGGACAAGGGGGAGAGGAGAGGGTAAGAGAATTGAAAATTCAGACTTTACTAGAAGTAGGCTCAGTCACTGTGGATCCTAATGCTGTTATGGTTTAATTTTGATTTTGGTTTCACTTTAGTAAAGCATTTAGCACTGATGCTCAGTGTTGTTATTGATGAGTCATGACTCACAGTGACCCCATTTTTGAGTTTTCTTGGCAAAGATACTAGAGTGATTTGCCATTTCCTTCTCCAGTTCATTTTACAGATGAGGAAACTGAGGCAAATATGGTTAAGTGACTTGCCCAGGGTCACACAGCTAGTAAGTATCTGAGACCAGATTTGAACTCAGATTTTCCTGACTCCAGGCCCAGTTCTCTATCCAGTGTACTACCTACCCTATAACTGCATCTACCTCAGAAATATATGGATCATCCAGGCTCAGATACTCAGCACCACACCCAGAAATAACTGGCCGTGTAACCTTGAGCAAGTTACTTAACCCCGATTGCTTTAAAAAAAAAAAAAAGAAATATATGGATCAAATGAGATAATATTTGTAAAGCACCTAACAGTGTCTGGTGCTTACTATATATGCACTATATAGTAATAGTTAACAGCCAACATTTTACTGATGTTATCTTATTTGATTCTTACAACAACCTTGGAAGGAAGGTGGTAATGATGAGGTTTGGGCTCTGGGAGCCCCCTTGAGCTCTCCTTGAGTCCTTGAGGTACAGGCTCTGGGAACCTCCCTTGGACTCTTGATTAAATTATCTCTTTTGATGAGGCAAGTCTGTTACTAGACTTCCCACCCTTGAACTGGCCTAGTCCACCATTGTTTGTGGTCTCCAGGTGGCTTCCCACCCTTAATCACTCATTGATCTCATTAACTCCTCCTGAAGACCCTCCCCAAACTCCTCCTCTAGAACACCCCTACATTCCTCCCACAGCCTTCTGTATATATGACCCCATTCTGTCTTCATGTTTGTGAGAGGGCCATGGAATAGGGAGAGTGCCATGGAATTGTGAGAGCGCCATAGAATGACCTAGCACAGACTTACTCTGTGTCCAATACAAGTGAACTTTTAATAAACTTTACTTTTCTTTGGCTGAGAGAAGAATTCATTTGGCAGGACCTGGCGTGTTGGTATTTTGGGATCTCCAGAGCAATCCTAACCCTCTTTATGGGTAACCTCTTCACTCCTGGCTCCAGGCCCAGTGCTCGATCATTGTGCCACCTAGCCACCCCCATGTTAATATAATCTATAAGCTTATTCCCCTTCCCTTCTTTGGAACTGTATGGAGGAGAGTAAGATTAGGGACCCTGAGTAGGTAAGAGCAAAATGAACCAGAGTCAGAATTTTTGGGGTGGAATTAATTTGTAGGCTTAGTTTGGAACGTGGGCACTAGAGAAAGACTGGAGACAGTTTCTGCCTGTGAAGTGAGCTGGCATGCACCATTTGGTGGCTTATATAGATCTGGTACCTTGCAGCAGGTACTCTAAGACACATAGTAAAGAAACATTGCATGCATATGGACTAATTGTGTCACATGGGGCAAGTACTTCCCCGACTTGCCTGTATACAATTTTTGTCACTTGATCACATCTCCTCCAGCAGATTGCTTTGCCAATCACACCCCATCTCTCTCCAATCTTCAACTTCTCCCAAACTATGGATTCCTCCCCTATCCTTAAAAACCAAAACCAAAAGACATCTTCACTAGCCTTTACCATCCCCTCAAACTAATGGTATATTTCTCTCCTTTTGTTATCAGTCAAACCTTTTGAAAAAGCTAGTATTTGCTGCTCCCACCTCCTCTCTTTTCATTTATTCCTCAGCCTTCTGCAATCTGGCTTTCAGTGGCCTCATTTAACCGACACTGCTCTCTCCAAAGTTACCCATGATATCTTAATTGTCACATCTGATGGTCCTTTGGAAGTCGTCATCCTTCTCACCCTTTCTGATGCATCTGACACATTGATCACCATCTCTTCTTAGATACTCTTTCCATTCTCGGTTTTCCTCTCTCCTGTGTTTTTCCCCCCTGCTCCTTTTCATTCTTCTCTCTGGCTCATTATACATGTATCGTTATTCTAACTCTAGGTTTTCCCCAAGGTTCTGTGTTAGGCCCTGTTCTCTTCTTCCACTACATTTTCTATCTTGATAACTTGATCTGCTTCCATGGGTTTCCATATCTCTGGACAGACTGTCTCTCTTTCTCTCTCTCTATACATATATAAAATATATATGTGTGTATATATATATATACACACATACAATGTACACATCAATTCATATACAATTGAATTCATACTCAACTCACATGTGATATATATAAATTCACACACATATCATAGCTGTTTGTTATTGTTTGTCCTTTGTTCTCAAAAAGGACCAGTGACATCAGGAGGGCGATGAGGTCCTGACTGGTAAGTGAATTGGATTTAAGTGAGGCAGGGCTGTGCAAAGTCATCAGCCTCACTCTCTCCTCCAGAACACTAGAGTCCAGTGGTAAGACACAAGTCAAGATGACTGGTAATAGCCCCTGGCACAGTGGGATACCATGGCCTTTTTAAGCTAAGATCTTTCTCAGCTCCCAGTTTGTCTAAGGCAATGCCCATTTGGTAATTAAAGGCTAGGTAGGAATTGAGGCAAAGATGGCTTAGTTTGCCTTCACAAAAGTACCAATCAGGGAGGGGAAGCCCCTTAGAGTTTCTGGTCAGAACAGAAACATTCTCAACCATAAAAACCCAAACAATAAGTAAGTGAGGATGGAGCTGGGATTTATTATTGGCTAATCAATAAGTGCCAGAGTAATTTCACATATATATGAATTGTAAATATACATGTATATATGTGTGTATTATATACATATGTATATGTATGAGGGGGGTTATGCCCAGTTTTTCCCTTAAGCTTTAGTCCTATTTGATATTTCAAACTCAATATTCTTGGGACATCTAAAACTCGAATGTGTCTAAAAATTAAGTCAATATTTTTTTCTCCAAAATTCTCCTCTTTCAGTATTCTCTCTTCTTTCCTGTTCAGTGACACCATCCTGATCACCTCTGAGGTTCATACCTTCAGCTTTACCCTTGACTCTTCACTCTCCCCCACTCCTCCCCCCCATCTAATCAGGTGCCAAATATCACCCTTTCTATCTGAACACCCCTCCTATCCAACCCTTTCTCTCTGCTCCTATGGCTACCTCAGTTCAGGCCCTAACCACCTCACCCCTAGATTATTGTCAGCCCTCTTGTTGGACTCATTGCCTCATCTCTCACTGCTCCAAACCATCCTACTGTTGAGAATTAAAAGACACTCTGTTTTCCAGAGCTACGGCCCAGCAAACAAGCTGTGCCCTGAGCTTGCTATAACAATCCTTTGCACTCTCTCACCCTCTGACAAAATCACGTAATTATTGTATTGCTTTGACCAGCACCAGATGTTCTCATGAGCTCAGACAACTACCCATGTTCTGGTCATGAAGCCCTGCTATGAATCAAACTTGTTTCACTGTTGCTGTTACCCTTCATTGTCAGGGCTACAGCTCTCACTGCACAGCCATTGGTACAAGTATTGAGATCCCCCTACACTGCCTCAGACCCTCCCACTAAGGGCAGGATGCCCTCCTTGCTTACAAGCCATTTCCCTCACTTTGAAATTAAACTTCTGTTCCATTCCTGAGTCTCCTGTCTCCAGCCTGTTATTTGGCTCTGGCCATCCTCAAGTTAGAGGCCAGTTTGGTCTGGCTGACACTACAAACTAATGCCAAAATTGTTTTCCCTGAGCACAGATGTGACTATGGGACCCTATTCAACCAAAACCACTAGTTCCCCGTTGTTTCTAGAATCAAATAGCAACTGAAGCTTTTAAAGTCCCTCACAACCTAGTCCCAATCTCTCTCTTCATTGGACGTTATTCCCCATCCTTGGGTACTAGATGACCCAAACTGACCTCTATTTCTCACAAATGAAATTTCATCTCCTTTCTGCTTTGCATTGACCAACCCTGATGCTTGGAATGCTCTTGCTCATTGCCTCTGCCCTGGAAAGTCCCTCTTTTCCTTAAAAACAGCTGAATCACTATCTTCTGCAGGGAATATAATTTACTATGTAAAAGGAAATGCTTTGTTTTGAATGTAAGTTCAGAATATCTTCACACACCCCTTCACTGATAAAATCTGTAGCTTGTTTTTGGTCTCCTGAAATAATGATTCATTGAAAACCAATGTTCTAAAATATCCTCTAATTTTTAACCTTATTTCTCATAAAAAAAATCTTTACGAGTATCTTCTGCTTTTACATTTCTGAACATACCCTTTCTACTTCCCAATCTGGCAAGGAGGGGACACGGTTACTAGAATGCTGGGTGTAGAGTCAGGAAGACCAGAGTCTGAATATGATTTCAGACACTTAATAGCTGTGTGACCCTGGGCAAGTCATTTAACCCTGTTTGCCTCAGTTTCCTCATCTGTAAAATGAGCTGGAGAAGGAAATGACAAATCGCCCCAGTATCTTTGCCAAGAAAACCCCAAATGGGGGTTACAGAATTGGACAAAGTTGAAAAGGCTGAATAACAAATTCCCCAATCTGATTTTTTCCTCGTAACTCAACAATTGTCAAGTTGGCAAAGATGGAAAAACTGGAGGGGTAGAGGGAAGAAAGGCATGCTAATTCACTGTAGGAGATGTTAACTTGTTGCACCAATCTGGAAAACAATGTGGACTGATTTGTGTGAGAAAAGTTAAATTGTTTGTAACTTTATATCCCAAATAAATTAACAGAAAGAAAAATCTTCAATATACCAACATATTTATAGCAGCACTGCTTTTAAAAATAAATTTGAATTATCTTTTGTTTTTACATTACCTCTATTTCTTACTCTATCCATTCCTTTAGTCTTTCTCATAGAATCATTCTTTATAACAGAAAAAAAAGTACAGCAAAACCACATGTTGAAATCAAGTCATGTTATATGCATTGTTTCATATCCATGGTCCCTCACTTCTGCAAAGAAGCGAGGTGACATGATTTCTTTGGGGTCAAGCTTGGTCATTATAATTTTGCAGCATTGAGTTTCTCTTGCTTTGTTGAGGTTGCTTTTCTCCCATTTCTATTGTTAAATGCTGCTTTCCTGGTATTGTTAGAACATTTGTCATTTCCCTGGTTCTTCACTTTGCATAGGTTCATATACATCTTTTCATGAATACTTACTTAACAGCTAACATTTACACAGTACTTATTATATGCAAGATGCTGTGCTAACCAATTTGTATTTTATTTGTTCCTCACCACAACCCTAGGAGTTAGGTGCTAGTATCTTCATTTTACAGATGAGGAAACAGAAGACAAGGTTAAGTGACTTGCCCAGGGTCACAGTGTGAGACTGTATTTGAACTAGGGTCTTCTTGAGTCTTAGGATCTGCGTTTTATTCACTGTACATCCTAACTGCCCCCAATGTTTTGTTTGCTGTAAGCTGTTGTCTGAACCTGTAAGGAACTCCCACTGAAGGCACTCTACCTACCACTTCAGCTCATCAATGGGTCCACAACTTGTCATCTTGGATCATGGCTGGGGCCAATAAGAAATGAAGTTCCTTTTCCAGCATCACACAAACATGAAGCTGAAAACTGCTACCTGTCTGACATGTAATAAGGGGCCATGATTCTATGAATTCATTACCTCCATGTCTTTTTGCCTTTTGGAGGGCAATAGGAGTTAAGTAACTTTCCCAAGGTTACACGGCTAGTTTTTTTGTGTGGGTGTTAAGTGTCTGAGGCTGGAACTGAACTCAGGTCCTCCTGACTCCGGGGCCAGCGCTTTACTCACTGCGCCACCTAGCTGCCCCACCTTCATGGCTTCTTACAGCACCAAATCATTTCATTCTATCTACGTACTGCAGTTTTGAGGGAGCACATTTTAAAATCAATGGCCATCTGCTGTTTCCAGTTCTTTGTGGCTATAAAGTGCCAATGCTGGAGGCAAGTAGGTGATGCAGTGGATAGAAGCACCAGTTATGAAATCAGGAAGACCCAAGTTCAAATGTGACCTCAGATGCCTTCCTAGCTTTGTGACCATGAGCACATCATCTTACTTCCATTTGCTTCAGTTTCCTAAAATGGGGATAACAACAGCACCTCCCTCACTGGGTTACTATGAGGATCAGCTAAGATGTTCATGAAACACTTGGCTTGATGCACAGCACACAGTAAATGCAAAATAAACAGTAGTTATTGTTACTAGACTTTTCTTTTTGTCAGTGACTTCCTTGGGCTATTTGCCTCACGGTAAAGTCTCCATGTCAAAGGTTATGGACATTGCAGTCTTTCTGTATAACTTCAAATTAGCAACACTACTTATAATAGCAAAGACCTGGGATATAAGTTTTATAGCTATCTAGGCGTGACTGAACAAACTGTGGCATAAAAATGTAATCGATTATTATTCCAACACTAGAAAGAATTTGAAGAATTTGAGAAATGTGGGAAAACTGAACTGAAACAGTGTGAAGGATGTAGAACCAAAATAATATATACAACCACCATAATGCAAATTAAGACAACCCTGAAAGGCAATAAAATTAAAATATGTTAGTGCCAAATTATTCCAGTTAAAGCATATTATTATTACTGTTAGCAATTAGTAACACGAAATAACATGTATCTTCAGTTGTAAATACTCTTATTAAATAATTTTGCCTAACATTTTTATGGAAAGGCTTATGGGGAACAGGGAAAATGACTAATATGACAAATGAAATCCAGTGAGGACTGTAAAAATATGATCCTACAATTTTTTAACAACCCAGAAAACTGCTACTCAACATAATGATGAAATCTTAATAAAGCTGCCCCCAGCCCCAATATTCTAACTTCTTTAACGGCCACACTGAATAGCAGGCCCACTGCACCTACCTAGTCACTCACCCCCCCCCCAACACACTCAATATCCTAACTTCTTCATATATGTGCTACTGCTCACTAGAACAGGTGTGTCCATGAACTCATATATCCCACAGAAACAGCAGGTGTGTCCACAACCACATCCATCTAGTCTCAGAGAGGACCACATACTCAGCCAATCAGAAAATAGCACCATCAGCATGCCCAAGCAGGATAGGGACCTCAAAACAACAGAAGAGACTTTCCCTAGGTTAGCCCCTGTGCAGTAACAGTAAAGAACTGACTTGGAGTGAACTTAGGATGTAACAAGGCTTGTAATAATATCATTATCATACATACACACACCCCTAAATGGGTTTTTCTGTATGAATTGTAAATAATTGCATGTGCAGTCCCACTCTGGCTGGGACCTCTCCCCACCAGACCTAATTCCTTAACAAACCCCTCCTGCCTTTTTAATATTCATAATTTCTGTTACGTAGCTGCACTTTACCCTATAAAAATTCATCTTGCTGTCTCAGAAGTTCCTCTTGGAACTTAGACCTGCTGGTTCCTCTTGGAACTTAGACCGCTTCATGAGAGGTGTCAATCTCAAATGAATGCCTGTACTTGGATTAGAGGTAGCCTTTGAACTCTGAGACGCTTCCACAACACATCATGAATTCATAACAGTTTTTGGTGTCCCTGGGTGGGCAGAGTCTAAACCCCAACAATAACATAAAGGTTACTTTGCAAGAGAGGTCAGTGTGCATTAGAGAAATACACATAATGTTACAGTAAATGTTTATACTTTATTGAATATTTAATTTCAAAGAATTTTTTTGTGTGTCCATAAATTCAAATTGCTTTATCAAACATATGCTTAAAGAAAATCCCATCTGGCAAAAGCCTCAGAATCTGAGTGGAATATAACCACAAATCTAGATTAAAATGCCACTGCTTCCAACATTATTGGGATTATCTTTCTGAAAATTCTATATAGCAGATTGAAAAAAAGCTACAAATTGTATCCCAAAAGCTCAGACAAAAGCTGTGTGCTTAACAATGCAAACAAAGTAGGTAATTTATTCTGTAAAACTGTAGTAAATTGCTGAATAGTATCAATTTTTTAGGTGGTACAAGAACACAGCCTTAGACCATTTTCTTTGATTTTCTCTTCTCTACTTCTTCCTTTTCCTTTTCTATATCCACAACTTGAGATTCAATTTCTTTGGCACTAAACATCTGAAATGAAATAAAATGTAATTTAATTTAAAAACTGTTACTCTTTGGATTAATCGTGAAATAAATATTCAGATAAATACATAGGTTAATAAACTACTCTCTAAAGACAGCAATAACAAGATAGCAAACAAAAGACAAAATAATTTTCAATTATGTAGATTATACCTAGAAGGTCTATAGAAATGAATTTAAACTCCGTTATTCTCAAATACTATCAGTTTTGGGGCAGCTAGGTGGTACATTGGGTACAAAGCACTGGCCCTGAAGTCAAGAGGATCTAAATTCAAATCCAACTTCAGACACTTACTAGCTGCGTGACTCTGGGCAAGTCACTTAATCCCAATTACCTCCAAAAAAAATTTAAAACCCAAAATAACATAAATTTTAAATTTCAAAAACCCTACCTTTACAAGATGATGCACCAGATTCCTATAGTGTTTCTTTTTCCAAAATCACTTAGACCAGAAAAGTCAAAGAAAAAAAATGAAGGCAAAAAACATGCATTTTTGTCATACTGCTTTATAGCATACTATTACCACTCACAACCTGTTATTAGAGAAGGAATCATTATTTCTCCTTTTTCTTCACTATTTGAGTGGCATAGTATTTTTCAACTATTTCTCTCAGTAAAAAGCAGGATAAAAATAAATAGGTAGATAAATACAAAAATGAATGGGAGAGATGATTAAAAAAATTACTTCTCTCCTCTTCCATAGTTAGAGAAAAGGACAATTTACTTCTCTTCCCATTAGTTCACATATCATTACTATGCAAATGATATTTCTATCTATATATATAGATGTATATATATATATATGTCATAGTATCTATATCGATATAGATATAGATATAAACAAACACACACCTATCCAAGCCCAACCTTTCTACTCATCTTCAGTCCTGCATAGGCAACTGCTTGGTGGACTTTTTCATCTGGATGTCCTAGAAGCATCTCAAACTCAACATGTACAAAAAGGAATTCATTAAACTTACAGTTCCATAAACACCACCCTCCTCTAAACACCTATTTCTGTAAGGGGACTGACAACCTCTCCCAGTCACCTAGGTTTGTAATCTCTAACATCATCATTCTTGACTCCTTCCTCTCCCTCATCTTTTTTTTTTAAGCAACTGGGGTTAAGTAACTTGCTCAAGGTTACACGGCCAGTTACTTCTGGGTGTGGTGCTAAGTATCAGAGCCCGGATTCAATCCCAGGTCATCCCGACTCTGGGGCCGGTGATCTTACTCACTGAGCCACCTGGCCACCCTCCCTCATCTTTTTATAAGCCAATCAATGGCTAAATAATGTTTATTCTACTAATCAATCAACAGACCTTTAACACCTACTATACTATGTTCCATCCCCAATGGTAACTTTTGGGTATATACAATACAAACACTAAAGATTAGCAAACCCTTACATTCCAGGAGCTGAGAAGAACACAATGTTTTATCTTCTCTCAACCAAGAGTAACATTCTTTCAACCAATATTGACTATTGTCGTCTAGTTAGATCCCAATTCCTCATGATCCCCTGGATTATACTGTCCATGATTTTTTCTTGGCAAAGATACTGGAGTGATTTGACATTTCCCTTTCCAGTGCATTAAAACAAACAGAAGTCAAGTGCCTTGTCTGAGCCACCTGGCTGCCCCAAATCAGGAAGACCCGAGTTCAAATCCAGCATCTGACACTTACTAGCTGTGTGACCCTGGGCAAGTCATTTAATCCTGTTTGCCCAGTGTCCTCATCAGTAAAATGAACAGGAGAAGGAAACAGCAAATCACTCCAGTAGCTTGACCAAGAAAACCTTAAACAGGGGGGAGTCAGACACAACTCAAATGAACAACAACAACTTTTTTTTACCCCCACTTTTGCCTACTCTTTATAATTTTCTTAAAAAGATTTAATTTAGCCTTGCTTATTTTGGAGGTTTCTGTTATTAATTTTTAAGGAGATTATTGAACGTGTAGACTCCTATGAAACCTCTCATTCCAGATCTCTTTGCTATCCTCATTTTAATTTCTACAGTAACGTGAAAAACAATTTAAGAACCTGTTACAATGGCTTTGGATTTTATGTTTTGAGACTAAAGCTTCTAAGAACCTAAAAGATAACTATTCAGATAAATATGTAAGTTAATTCTCTACTCTTCAATGATAGCAAATTTTGGAAGCAAATAACCTTTTAATCTTTTGCCAGGGGGTATAATGGAAAAAACTCTGGACCTGCCATCAGAAAACTTTGGTTCAAATCCTCACTAGCCCTTTGGGTCTTGGCTTCCTTGCCTCTAAAATGAATGGGCTGAACCAGATGACCTCCAAGGTCTGAAATTCTAAACCTAGGACCCCATGATCCTCCAAGCTCTAAACCTTATGTTCTTACTTCAACTATGTAAGAAATTGTAGGAGGAGACTCAGAGTGGAACAGTACAGTGGATGTAAATGGAAAGGAGAGTCAAGGGTATGGCAAATATGAAGTTTAATAGACTAGGTCTCACTGAGGGGAGGAAACATCTGTTTTCAGTTAAAGTTATAAGAACTGGGTATTTTTTTTAAGTGTACAATAATTATTAGCAAAGGAAAGCTAGGTGGCATAAAGTGCCAGGCCTGGAGTTAGGAAGACTCATCCTCCCCAGTTCAAATCTGGCTTCACATTCTTACCAACTATGTGATCCTGGGTAAGTCACTTAACCCTGCTTGCCTCGGTTTCCCTATTTGTTAAATGAGCTAGAGAAGGAAATAGCAAGCCTCTCCAGTATCTTTGCCGAGAAAACCCCAAGTGGGGTCACAAAGAGTTGGACACAACCAGAACGACTGAACAATAAAATTATCAGCAAAGGAACATAACATCATCCCACCATCAAAATATGTGAAGTGTTTTGAAGAGCAAATCTTGAAGATTATGCAAATATTAGCTATGATTTTTTTTATTTTCATAGGTTCAAGATTATCTACATGTACATAAAATCCAGGCTGCTCTACTAATAATACCTGGGCCTGTTCTTCTAAGTCTTCTTGACATGAACCACTAATTACATGTCAATTGCAACTCTCTTAACTGTCCTGTTTCATATACTATGGATATCCTATGCTCCAGCTCAAGTGGGCTCCTGTACAGGTCTCACCAACTTCAACTTGTCTTACATCAACCAAAAATACAAATAGCTAGCATTTATATAGTGCTTTAAGGTTTGCAAAGTGCTTTACAAAAGTCATTTTATCCCTACAATAACCCTTGGAGGTAGATGCAATCATTATCTCCATTTCTGCAGATGAGGAAACTGAAGCCAATGGAGATTAAAGTGACTTACCCAGGGTCACACAGATAATAGGTGCCTGAAGGCAGTTATGAATTCCTATCTTCCTTACTCCAGGACCAGCATTTTATCCACTGAGTTACCTACTTGCTCAGCATCACAGGGTTTGCTACCAACAAAGTCCTACCAAGTAGGTATGGCAAAACCATGTAATAATTGCCAGGAATTATTGGGTCCAATCAATTAGCATTTACGAAGTACCGACTATATGTCTGGAGCCATACATAGCACTCCTCAGAACTATATGGCAACAGTCCTTACCCAGAAAATGCAGGGCTTTCCCTGATAGAAAAGAATGTACCTTCAAACACATTTGCTCTTATTATTTTCAGGCTCTTAACAGCACATACAATGATGAATATAGCTTGTTTACAACTGAGTGCATTATGACTATGTAGTAATGCTGAAAGCATCAGTCAGAGAGAGAAAACAGGAGTCATGTCACAAGGGGTCACCAGATGTTAGGGGACATTGTGCATTTAATTGAGGTGCATAGGTGTCAAGGAGGACTGGTTCTGTTAGGAGATGCATAGCTCAGATACTTTCTTTAAAAAATTCCTTTTTTAACCAATCACTTTTACCTTCAATGGCTGGTTTCTTCTTATGATAGCAAGCTCAATGTTTTTCCCACCAGACTGTACAACCTAGAGTGATAAAAGCACCGGATTAGGAGTGTTTCCAAGGCCAATAAGGCGGGGAGAGGGAAACAAGCTCTTCTGAAGGCCATTTGTGGTAATCAAGCATTGTGCTGGGTGACTTACTTCTAGCAGTGCTCTTATTGCTAATTTGATAGCTTCACTATCAGTTGCTATAGTGCCTTCTGTGTAATTTTTTTCCAGAAATTCACGAACAGTCTTAGCACTGCGGCCTATTGCATTTGCCTGGAAAAGAAAAGATAATTATAAACATTACTGCAATATAAATGCATTTGTTTTCCAATTTCTGATTCTAGGTAGCCCCTAAGAGTTTTACATATAGGACTTATCCAGAATAAACTTGGAATTTTAGACTTAAAAAAACTAATAAATGTTTTATTTAATAATTCATATTTCACTAATCCTCTCTGATTAAACAAAGATATGAACAAATAATTCACAAAAGAATTATAAACTATTAATCACCATATGAAAGAATATCCAGGCAGTTTTCAGAGGAACAAAAGCTATCAATAATCATAAGAAAAATAACTCCCTAATAATAAGAAAAATGCAAATTAAAACAACTCTGATGTATCACCTCACACCCATAGGATTGTCTAAGATGATGAAAATGGCAAATGCTACAAGAGATATGGGAAAACAGGCACACTGATGCATTGTTGGTAGAGCTGTGAACTTGCCCAACCATTCTGGAAAGCAATTTGGAACCATGCCCAAAAAGCTATTAAACTGTGCATACCTTTTGGCACAGTAAAACAGTCATACTAGGTCTATCCCTCAAAGAGATCAAAGAATGGTGAAAAAGATTCAAATGAACAAAAATATTCATTGCAGTTTTTTGTGATGTTAAATTGGAAGCTGATGAGATACCCATGAATGTAAGTGAAGACTACTGTGCTATAATAAATGGTGAAGGGAAGGGTTTCAGAGAAACCTGGGAAGACTTGTATGAATTGATGCAAAGTGAAGTAAGCAGAAGCAGGAGAACAAATTATTCAGAAAGAACAATTATATAAAGATAATTAATTCTGAAATACTTAGTAACTCTGATCAACACAATGACCAACCACAATTCCACAGGATTCGTGATAAAACAAACTGTTCATCTACTGAATGATGGAGAGCTGATGGATTAAAAAATACAGATTTTTTTTTCTCCTTTTTTTCTTTTGGACATGGCTAACATGAGAATTTGTTTTGCATGAATGCACATATTTGTAATGGGTTTTATTTTTCTTGTTTTCTCAAAGGGGAGAGGGAAAGGAGAGAATTCCAAACTTAAAACTGAAATTTAATATCCAAATCATATGTGGAAATCAAAATAACTCTGAAGTTTCTTTCACCTCACAATTAACAAACACAAAAATGACAAATAGTAGGAACAGTCAAAGATGAAGGACCTAGCTGTTTAAATGGTCCAAATTGTTAATGGTGCTGTGAAAACATTCTGGAAAGCAACATGGAATTATGTTCAAAAAGTGATTGGAATGTCAAACTCCTTTGATCTAGAGATCCCAGGGTCAGGCATATTTTACTGTTTTTCTTCCCCCCACAAAAACCCCCAATCCCATATATGCCAATAGCAAGATTGTCTTTTGGATAGTGGCACTGGATTTGGAGCTGGGATGATATGGGTCAAATCTTACCTCAAATGCTTATTATCTGTGTGATCCTGGGCAAATTACTTTCTCTATGTCTCAACCATCCCCTCATTCCCCAATTTCTAACTTCTCCTTATAGAGGGGTCTCTATGAGGGGGTTGACTGGACTCAGTAGCTTCTAGAAGTTATTTAGTCTAGCTCTAAATCTACAAACTCACTGCAAATAAGATTGTCTCATTCTTTGTACTTATATCCCTAGTACATCACATATAGTACATATTAAAAAAATACTTCTTGATTGATCTTATTAAGGGGAGAGAACAATTATTTATTAACCACTTGATGATAAGGCCAGTCCTACATTAAGTAGTTTACAAATATTGCCACATTTGATCCTCACAACAACCTTGGGGGGAAGGTGCTATTATTATCCCCATTTTTACAATTTAGGAAAACGAAGCCATCTTAAGTGAAGTGACTTGTCTGGAGTGATACAACAACTAGTAATTGTCTGAGGCTGGCCTGGAATTAGGATCCTTTGTACCTCAAGGCATTCATAGCCCTACTTTTTGTGTAGCCAAGCGGTAGAAATAAAGGGGACATATCATCTGGAGAACAACAGACACACAAGTTGTAGGAGCCCTTCTCATTGCTAGGTAACTCCTCTACTCCTCAACCATCCCTTCATTCCCCAATTTCTAACTTCTCCTTATCCACAGGCACTGAAATCCTTAACAAAACAAATCACTAAAAGGGTCGCTTGATTCTACCATCCCTGCAGGGTACAGTCCTATGTCTCACCTTCCTTTCTCATGTAAAATAGCTAAGAAAAAAGTCTATCCTTAATGTTTCCACTTTCTTATTTCTCAACCCCTGGCAATATGACTTCAGTGTTCAACACTTAACTGACTCTAATCTTTCTACCAAGGTTATTACCAATGCTTAATTGCTAAATCTAGTGGACTCTTCTTCATTCTCATCCTTCTTGATACAGTGTTTTGTTTTTTTGCTTTTTGGAGGGCAACTGGGTTTAAGTGACTTGCCCAAAGTCACACAGCTAGTAAGTGTGTCAAGTGTCTGAGTTCAAATTTGAACTCAGGTCCTCCTGACTCCAGGGCCAGTGCTCTATTCACCGTGCCACCTAGTTGCCGCCCTGATACAGTGTTTATGCAGAATTACTGAATCTTAAGGAAGAAAATGGCTCCCTGAAAATCAGAATTGGGAAAGGGGAAGTCAGTGAAGTTATGAGATCTATAAATATTTAATATGTATTTAGTAGTAAATATTTAATAAAAATAAATAATAAACATGTAATGAAAAAATAGAAGAATGTGAAACATCTCATAAGAAAAACTCATCTGGAAAACAGATCAGGAAGAGAAAACAAAATAATTGGACTACTCGAAAGAAAGCTATGATCAAAATAAGAATCTTGATAGAATAATAAAAGAAATAACTAAAGAAAATTGTCCTGAAGCATTAGAACAAGAGGGGAAAGTAGAAATATTAAAAAAATCCACTGATCACTACTGAAAGACAGCCTATGAGGAAAACCATAGGAATATTATAGTCAAATTCCAAAACCCCCAGCTCAAAGATAAAAGTATTACAAGCAACAAGAAAAAAACCATTTAAATATGGTGGTGCACAATTAGAATCACACAAGACCTAGCAGTGCCAACACTAAAAGATCCTAGGTCTTGGAACACTACATATCAAAGAGCAAAAGAACTGGGGATCGGGCGAAAAATATCAGACCTGGCAAACCTAAACATAATCCTGAATGAAAAAAAAAATGGACATTTAATGAATTGTCAGATTTTTAGAACTTAGTCTAAAATCAAACAAAAAAAACCCGATAGAAGATTTGACATACAAGAGCAAAGAGAAATATAAGGTAGATATCAAAGACTAATTACAAGGTGACAGACTGTTTACCTTTTACCCATGCAAATTGTAAAATGAATGTCTGAGACTGTTATTAGTAACTGGGAAGTTTATAAGAAATTGGGGTAGAGCTGAATATGATATGACTTTAAAAGTTAAAAATATCTATTAACACTTAAAAGAGTAATTACCTTATACAAATGAGGTATGAAAAGGAAGAAGCGACACAGAGGAACTAGATGGGGGAGGAGGGCTGGTAGTTCTGACAACCTCCTTTCAGTGGGAATGGCTTCAAAAGGGAACAATGCATGTGCATCTTAGAAGAATATAAAAATTCAGAAGGAAATAAGACACTAAGAGGGTGGGGAGGGGGTAGAGGATAAGAGAGAGATCTTTAGAGGGGAGGGTAAAGGAACAGGTCAAAGTGGGGTATAGACAGGTGTCTAGATTTATGGGAATGGGAGGATAAGGGAGGGTTCCTTGAAGGGGGGTAGATTAGATGAGCAAGGTAGTAGGTAAAGTAGAGAAGTCAGGAGGGATAGGCACATACATAAAGACAAAGATCAGGAGTGGAATTTGTTAGGGAAAGTATATGTCTATGTATGTATGTATGTAAATATATCCATACTTAATTGTAGCTGGCAGTGGGGGAAGGAGAATAAAAGAAAATAAAATGTTCACGAGAACAAAAAAACTTATAAGGAAGCAAAGAAAACATGGACAGTTCTCAACACATAGTATTTTATATCTGTACACACATGCATACATACGTATGCATGTATATAGGCTTTCATGAAATGGAAATTTATTGCTATATATTTTGAATCCTCTCTTACATTCTGCTGTGCACATGTTTTTTTCCCCTTGCTTTAATATTTAAGTTTATGCTTCTTTTCTCATTCTTGTTGTGTATTTAAATTTTAGTATTTAAGTCTAAAATTTTAAAAAAAATTGCTGCAATACCTCCCCCCCATAATACTCCCCTCCTTATGTTTTCATGATACTGCTTTATCAAGGTTCTTTTTCAATCTGATGTGATCTATCCTTTCTCAACAGCTTTGCTGGATCCATGAAAATCCTCATGCACATACTCCATGTGTGTGAATAGACCCCAGTCAGGCCTCTGCCCCCAGCTGGGTCCCCTTCATCATTTTTTTCAATAATCTCAACAGCTCATGTGAGTTTAACTGTCACCTCTCTGCAGGTAATTCTCTAATTTACATATTTAGCCCTCATGTCTCTCAGCTGAGGTCCTACATCTCTAATAAATAGCCTGCTGGACATTTCCCCATAGATGTCACCACAGGTATCTCAAATTGAACATGTTTGAAGTCAAATTCATTGTGTTCTCCCCTAAATCCCCCCTCTCTGCCTGACTTCTCTCCTTACTGAAGGTACCTCACATATTATGACCATGTAAGAGGAAAAATTAATTGGAATAAATGGACAAAGGATACTGATAATCTTCTTGGATTGGACCTATGATTTTCTCCGTGTATGACACTCCTAGTAAATATTTGCCTCTAATAGCAGGTCAACACCTCTGCTACATCTTATTGTCCTAAAAAGTTGCCCCAGGGAGTGGGATGGGGAGAGAAACTAAGGGGTTAAGTAACTTATACAAGGTTCCCACAGCCAGTATATGGCAGAGCTGGCCTTGAATCTAGGTTGTCCTTACTGGAAGTCACTGTCAGACACTAGGGTGAGAGTGGAGAGCAGGGCAAGCTGAGGGGGAGCCTGACATACAAATTGTTTTGATGTTTTATGAAAATTAATTAAACTGTAAATAGCTACAAGTGGGTATAATTGATTTTTAATAATTCCAGTATTTCTAATAAATAATTTTTTAAAGTATAACAACATCAAGCATCTAAAATACAATTTCTGATTTGTAATAACATTATCTTATTGCTTAGATGGTACTCCTAGGTTTCTTTCTTTCTTTTTTTTTTTTTTTAAGTAATCGTGGTTAAGTAACTTGCCCCAGGTTACACGGCCATTTTTTTTGTGTGGGTGTTAAGCATCTGAGGCCGGAACCGATCCCGGGTCCTCCTGACTCCGGGCTGGCACTCTTACTCACTGCGCCACCTAGCAGCCCCAACTCCCAGGTTTCTAAAGAGCACTTATCACAACAACCCCACGAGGTAGGGAGGATTATTATTATACCCCATTGTATAGCTGAAGCACCTGAAGGACAGAGGGTGACTTGGATCACACAGATAGCACATGTCAACAGGGAGAACTGAACTCAAGTCTCTTCATTTGAGTCCGGCATTCTTCCTGTTATACCAGTCTGCCTCTCTATAAAGAATAAGTTCTATATTTCATAATTTCATGATTATTTTTTCCATCCATAAACATTTAACATTTCTCAAACTTTGCTCCTCTTTATGAAAAGAAAGGAGACCACCATGTTTATAATAAATCAAGAGACTTCTCTAGCCATCTGTACGCAGTGTCATAGTGAATAGAAGGCATTTCTTCTGGAAGTATCCGTGTCATGAGTGGTATTTCTGACGTGACAGAGAGCTTTGTTGTGCATCCTAAAGTGATAATGTACAAACACTTTAGAGGAATGACTTCCCTCAACTTCTAAATAAAAGAGAGTAATGCATACCTTCCAAGCATGATAAGTACCAGATGGGTCAGTCTGATATAACCTTGGGATACCATCATCATCAAAACCAACAATTAAAGCAGAAATGCCAAAAGGTCTGCGTCCGTTGCTCTGTGTGTATCTCTGGAGGTGAAAAGTTTTCATAATTATTAGTTTTAGTAAGCTACTGTTAAGATAAGACAATTTTCTGGCTGTATATAAAAATTAAGAAGCTTCATTTTCAATAATCACATTCTCAATGGTAGTTAAGCAGAGATGTGCTTAGTGTTTTAACAGCTAGCTCTGCAAAAAAAAAAAAGCTATGACACATTTTTAACCTGCATTCTTAATATTTTATCCATCAATTTCCAAAATCAACAACACTAATAGCTACCATTTACATGGTCCCTACTGTGTGCCAGAGCCCTGTGCTAAGCACTTTAAAATATATCTTACTGGATTCTTTCAACAACCCTGGAAAGAAGGAAGGTGCCATTATTATCCCCATTTTACAGTTGAGAAAAATGAGGCAGATAGCAGTTACATGACCTGCCCAAGATCACACAGCTAGTAAGTATCTGAGGCTGGTTTTGAACTCAGGTCTTCCTGACTCCAGACCCAGCTTTCTCTCCATTGCACCATCTAGCTGCTACCCTAAAAATAAATAATAAATGACTAATAAATCAAGATCCAATTTTTATCGTTTGCTGAATTCTGAGGTGTAAAATGGTCACGCTGAAAATTGAACAATGAGCTCAGCAGAAGCTGCACATAGCACCATCCCTGCAGTGAAGTTTCCTAAGCCTGAGTACTTCTAACAAAGCGAATTCTCTATGCATCAAGCGTCCTCCTACATGTTTTAAAATAAACTCTTATCCTACACTTTCATATCCAGGTATATATTCACTTCATGTTTTTTCTTTGTCATACACAGGCACTGAGACTTCTGCCACTTTCCTAACTAAACCTTTCCTGACTCCCCCACACCATAATGACTCATCCCTTGTTGGGAATTCCTTCAACACTTAAGAGTCTATTAATAATACACGACCACATATTTTTGAGCTTGTAGGATCTCAGGGGACATCTGGCCCAACTCTCTCATCTTGCAGATGAGCAAATGGAGGTCCATAGAGTTTAACTGATTCACCTAAGGATATAGATTGCAAACTTGTCGAAGGCAATGAACTAAACTTTATTTTCTCTATCTTCCATATTATCTTTGTGGCATATCTCTATGTACAAAGTAACTTCATAAACATGACTTGTTTCAATTAATTTTCCCAAATGATAATGCCACCCCCTGCCCAAGAAAAATAAATTTCTCATCTCCTTTCTAAAAACTTAGCATGACTTCATGGGACTTAAGAGGATTTAAAAGGAACAATGGATTATATCTTTACAACAACAATGTAAGAGTGAGAAAGAATGAAATTTAATTAGATGCTGGTTTTTAAAATGTCTACACGACTGAGCTGTTAACTCGGTAAATACAAATGATAAAAACAGAAGCAACCACCAGCCGCCTTCTACTTAATAAAGTTCTATATTTCTATCAAGAGGCAGCTGGGGGTTCAGCGGATAGAACACTGGGCCTGCAATCAGGAAGACCCGATTTCAAATCCACCCTCAGACAATTCCTAGTTGTGTGACACTGGGCAAGTCACTTAACCTCTGATTGCCTGACAAAACGGAACCACTGGAGAAGAGAAAATGAAAAACCACTCCAGTATCTTTGCTAAGAAAACCCCAAATAGGGTCATGAAGGGTTGGTCACAACTAAAATGACTGAACGACAACATACTTCTATCAACTGTCCACAGTCCTGCTCCTCTGAAGAAATCTGATCTTGTCCAATTTCTGAAGCTTAACAGATTCAGACATGGTTTGCATTTGGATGAGAAATAGCAAACATCGAGGAATACTGGATGTTGATACCTTAAAGGAAGAGCATAGCCTAATGGACAGAAGGTCCATCTTGGAGTCAAGAAAGACCTGCATCCAAGTACTGCCTTTAATACCTGCTGACTGACCGGAAGGAAGAGGGGACAATTCTATGAGAAGTGGGAATGCTTCCCCAGTAGGGGGGGGATGGCTAGTGCCAAGCACAGAGATGGTAGATGGAGTTACTGCGCATGAAGAACAGAGAGAAGGCCAATTTGGCTGGACCATAGAGTAGCTTGGGCAGGGAGGACTCTCCAACGAGGACAGAAAGACAGGTTGGGGCAAAATTGTAAAGGGCTTTAAAAGCTCAACAGAGAAGTTACTATTTTTTATTAGAGGTAACCATGAACCATTAGAATTTGCTGAACAAAAGTGACAGAGACAGATCTGTACTTGAGGACAATCATTTTGGAAGCAGTGTAGGAGGGTCTGGGGTGGGCTAACACTTAATTCAGGGACATCAGTTAAAAGGTAAGAAGTGACGATGCCCTATATAAAGTGATCATAGGAAAGTACATAGAATGAGGCAGAGGTGATAGACGTTGTGAAGACAGAAATGCCAAGATCTAGCAAGTGACTGGATCTATGGGGTGAAGGTAATGCCTAGATTAAAAACATGGAAGTCTAGAAGAGGATGGTGCAAAGATAACTGAAAAAGGAAAAAATAAAGAATCTGGTTTTGTACAAGTTGAGTTGGAGATATGTTTGGAGCATACAGTCTGAAATATCCAATAGGCAAATGAGAGGAAGGGCTGTATTCCAGGCACAGCAGACAGCCTGTGCAAAAAGTATGGAAACAGAATGTGGATTGCCAAGTTTAGAGAGCAGCAAGTTAGTCTGGCATCCCAGTTTGGCTGGAATATAGAGTACATAAAGGGGAGTAAATGAAGCCAGATTAAAGGATAGCAGAACTGAAGCCAAAAGGAACCTCAAAGGTCGCCCAGGCCAAGCTTCTCATTTGAAAGACTTAGCCTAGGAGAGGTAACTTGACCACACAGGTCCCATAGATCTAGAGTGGCTTAGAATCTATTCCTCTGACTCTAAATTCAATAGTATCTGGAGCTTTATAAAGTAAGCTAAAAAGTCTATATATATCAGAGGAAATAGGAAGTATCAGGGAATTGAACACGTTCAGATCTGTTGTGCCTTAGGAACGTTATTTTGGAGGTTGTGTGGAGGATAGAAAGGAGAAAGGGAAGATTGAGAGAAGATAATGCAGTAGTCCAGGCGACAAGAGATGAGGCAGAATCAGCTAGAGCTGCCAAATGACTATCAAAGGGGAATGGGAAAGGGAAGATTAAGTTATAGCTTTGTTAGAAGAAAGGTCTAGTAAGTTTCACACTGCAGTTCAAATACAACCTCAGATACTTCCTAGTTGTGAGACCCTGGGCAAGTCACTAATCTGCCTACCTCAGTTTCTTCATTTGTAAAATGAGGATACAATAACAGAACCTACCTTCCAGAATCATGAGGATAAAACGAGTTAGTATTTGCAAAGAACATTATAAACCTTAAAGCTCTATATAAGTGCTAATTATTATTACTGTTTTTATTAACGAGGAAAGGTAATCTGGGGCTATTCATGAGAGAATGTGATAGAAAACTGTTAAAAGACAGGTGCTTACCTGCTTCAATGTTGCTATGAAACGTGTTATATATTCCACCGTGACTGGGTCCTCCACGGTCAGTTTATGGCTTTGGCACTCCACACGGGCTCGATTAATTACTATTCTAGCATCAGCGGTTAGGCCTGCAAAATACCCAACATGTCATTAAAAGTGGTGTCATTTTTAAGCAAACCATTTTGTCTTAGTAAAAGTGTACTTATTATTAAAGACTGATATTGAAGTGGGGTTTACACATTCCTTATAAGTCTCATTACTAGAAAATAGTCCTACTGATGGACAATTACATAAAATCAAAAAGCTTTTTCATGAATGAAATCAATAAAGACAAAAAAAACCTAGAGAGTTGGAATATATGTGCACCAACTACCACTAATAAAATCCTGATCTTCAAGATATATAAAGAATTGACAGGGGCAGCTAGATGGTGCAATGAATAGAGCACCAGCCCTGGAGTCGGGAGGACCTGAATTCGAATCCAGCCTCAGACACTTAACACAAAAACTAGCCATTTGACCTTGGGCAAGTCACTTAACCCCAACTGCCCTGCCTTTCCCCCTCCAAAAAAAAAAAAGAATTGACAAAAGTACATAATACCAAGCCATTACCCAATAGAAATTAAAAAAAAAAAAAGAATGTTAAAAAAGGCTGTGGAAAGCTATGTATGCAAATATGCTGCTGGAACTCTAAATTGGTCCAATGAACACACAGCTCAGAAGGATCAGAGTCAGGACTCAAACTAATATATTCTGACAATACACTTTCCATTGCATATGATTTTATTAACTTATTCTCATTGCCTGACTTTCTCGTCTATAGGAAATATCTGAGATTTATCATCTTTGCTCCTAAATTACAAGAGGAATACTAGAGAAAAACAAACTACTTTTCTTCCACGGTACCCCAAAAGTTTTTAAAAAATGATTTCACATCATTCTTGCAATACTCCCAATACAATATCACCAAAACATCAACAACTAGGCCAGTATTCATACTTCTTTAACAACTGACTTTTCTAGGAAACCCATATATTTTAGATCTTTTTTCTATACATAGCATGTGACCAATACTGTTATACCTTCTCAATATCCTTAAATCTTACTCCTTTCCCTTTAATGATTTTGTTCTCTCCCATTTCCTGCTCCTACTTCCTTCCATGTGTTCTCTTGTTCACCAACCAGGAAGAAAATTCTGCCAGTCAACAGGGCAAGATCAACCACTGGAATTTTCCAAGCTATAGAAATAGAAAAAGGGCCAAAATAACCTGTTCTCTGTACCAGAAACCGCCTCAATATGTAGTTGCCAAGTACATAAGCATGGTGGCCTAAGACAAGCTGGGTGTGGAGAGCAAGCTCATGTGGAAAATATTATGGAGGATTATAGAAGATGATGAGTAGTATAGGGTCATCAAACAACAGAAGGCAGTGGGGGTAGGGAGCTTGGGGAGAGGAATAAAACCTAAGAAAGCTGTGTTAAACCTAAGTCAGCTCATGTATCAGCATTTCTATGCCATTTATACCCCTCATTAATGACCATCAATAAGTATCAGTAGAACCATTTTTTAAAAAAATGCACGTCAATTCTACAGATTTAAAAATCATAGATTCTTAAGTTACAGCCTCAGAGTTACCTAGCCTAAGCCCCTAGCATATGGAGGAATACCCTCTGATCTTCTAGCTTTGGTGGCTAGGTGGCATGGTAGAGTGTCGGGCCTGGAGTCAAAAGATCTGGGTTCAAACCCAACCTCAGACAATAGCTGTATGATTCTGGGCAAGTCATTTAACTTCTGTGTGCTTTTGTTTCCTCAGTTGTAAAATGGGGATAATAATAGCACTTGCCTCCCAGGGTTGTGAGAATGAAGAGATAATTTTGTAAAGATCTTAATATCTGTAAATCTTTTCTATTTGTATAGATTTTAGTATATCAAGTGGCACATAGTAGATGGCATATAAATACTCTTATTTTCAGTGCTGGATGCCTCACTATCACACTCTAAAGCCGCCACTTCTACTTCTGGACGGCACTAACATTTAAGGAACTCCTTGGTGTCTCCCTGCTGCTCCCACCCAGTGGTCCCAGTCCCAGCTCTGCCCCCCAGATTCACAAAGGATACATCTAATTGCTCCCACGTCTCCCTAAGTTTCCTCAACAGCCCCATAGCTCCTCTGACTGTCTCTCACATAACACAGCTCCTGCTCCAGATGTGGACAGATGAGGATAGAACTCATTCAAGTTATCACACACTGACCGAGACCCCATTTGCCATGGGAAGATGGAGCGGGCAGCTTTGTCATATATAGTCCTGACTAAGAAGAAGGCACACTGGCATGAGAATTTACTCTTAACACTTATTTCCTGGACTGTGTATTCTTTTCACTGTGTTTACTCTTTTTGGAAAACTCTGAACACTGAATTCTTAGGCTACATTCACCCAGGGAGTTGCAACTGCTGCCTAACTACTGTTTTCTGTATGTTCTTCTGCAGCCTCATAATTAAACAAAGGTAGTAAGTGCTTATTTAGAAGAGTTAATCATGGCATTTTATATAAAGTTTAGTCTAACTAACTCCACTGTGCTTCTGATATTACTTTACACAAACAATTGCTTTGGCTTCAATGACAACACTAAACCATTAATAAAGAATTTCTAATTTTATTTACATATTTTTAAATATTTTGAATATTTATTATTTTATTTAAAAAATAAAACCATTAATAAAGAATTTCATAAAGACTCATTAAAGAAGTTTAATTTAAAAATGTAAAATTTGAATAACTTTTAATTCTAAAAACCATATAATTTGATAAAAAGTGAAAAATGTAGAATACTATCAGATGGCACCCAAATTAACCTAACTGTACCTATAGAGTCATATTTACACTTTAACCTTGAATAAGTCCTTTAATCTCTCCAGACCTGAGTTTGTAAAACAAAGGCGTTGGACAAGCTCCCTTGCAATTTTCAGCATGCTATAATTTATCATCTATGAACTTTTCTGGGTCACATAAACATCACTTATGAAATTTTATCAAAATTAGCAAAAGACCTCGGAATTAACAGCTATAACTGACTACTGCTGAGAGTGACTGATTTAGTTACTGAGAAGAGAAAAAAAACTTTTCTCACTATATTAAGACCTCAATTCGATTTAAAAATGACTGGAAAAGTTTTTTTAAAAGTTCCATCTGCTTATTTTTTACTTGGCAGATAGAATTTGATGTATGGAGTAAAAGAGAATACATACATATTTTTGAGCAATATGTTTAAGAAAAAAGAAACATTTTCAACATACTGCATACTGTGAGTGAGGAAAACAAATGAAATACCCCAAAAAATTTACCAAAAGAAACCTAAACTTTTTTTTTTTTTGCCTTTTGGAAGGCAACTGGGGTTAAGTAACTTGCCCAGGGTTACACTGCTAGTTTTTTTGTGTGGGTGTTTAAGTGTCTGAGGCCGGAACTAAACCTGGGTCTTCCTGACTCCAGGGCCGGCCCTTTACTCACTGCGCCACCTAGCTGCCCCCAGAAACCTAAACTTTTAATTAAAAAGTCTTTAATAATCTTTACTAAGTGCATCCTATGTACAAGGTACTATGATAAGTCCTAGGGATTTATCCTAAAGATAAAAAATAATTACAGAGGGGCGGCTAGGTGGCACAGTGAGTAAAGCGCTAGCCCCAGAGTCAGGAGGACCCGAGTTCAGTTCCAGCCTCAGATACTTAACACCCACACAAAAAAAAACTAGCCGTGTAACCTTGGGCAAGTTACTTAATCCAAATTGCCCTCCAAAAAGGCACAAAAAAAAAATTACAGAATTCTTCTCAAGAAACTTAGCAACCATTAGGGGAAAAGACATGCACACCCAAAGTATTACACAGGGTAGGATGCAACGTGAGCAAAGGAGAGAAGATATTGCCTCAACAGAGTCATGAAGGAGATAAGGATTCTCAAAGAACATAGATCATAGATATAGGAGGCCTGACCAAATAAACATAGATAGGAGATGTCATGTTAACATGTGGCCCAAAGCTAGCAGTCCATCTGTCCAGAATCTTAGAGTACGTGAAAGAGAGCAAGAGTACAATGAGGCTAGAAAGGTTATTCTGGACACAGGTTATTGCTAGAACCTTAAATACTAGGAAATGAGTTTCTATTTTTACTGACAGTAGGGAAGAGGGACAGAGTTTTTTAGTTTTCAGTAGAGGCAGCTATGTGGCACAGTGGAGTTCCTGAGCTCAAAACTGGCCTCCGACACTTCTGTGCTGGGTGACCCTGGCCAAGACACTTAACCTCTCTCTTTGCCCCAGTTTCCTCATCTGTAGAACATGGATAATAATAGCATCTACCTATCAGGGTTCTTGGGATCAAATGAGATAACTGTAAACTGCTTACTTAGCATAGTGCCTGGTACACAGCACTATATAAATGTTAGCTATTAATTTATTAAAGTGGGAGAATGATAACTTCAGACCAGATTTCATCTTCAAAGAATATATAAACTTATTAGGGTTCATCTGTTTTTAGAACCAGAAAGATCAATTTTTCCTTCTAGACTGCAAGCTTCTCAAAGACAGGAACTGTCTAGTTTCAAATTTATTTTTCTCCCAACACAGTACTTTAAATACAGCTGGTGCTAATGTTGAATGGAAATTAATAAATACTGAAGTTATTTTATATTTTTACAAATTTCCAAAATCACTCTGTATTTTCCTCTCATTTCCATAAGGCAAGAGTTCTTATCTTTGGATCTATGAACTTGAATATTTTTGTTAATTTTTATTTCAATATAATTGACTTCTTTAATACTAATACTGTATTTTGTTTAGAAATTTTTGAAATTTGAAATTTTTTGTATACACAAACAATATTCTGAGGAGACAGAAGGGTCAGTAGAGAGAACTCTGGGCCTAGAGTCAGGAATATCTGAATTCAAATCTATACTCAGACACTTACAGGGCAACTCACTTTTACCTGTTTGCTTTAATCCACTGGAGAAGGAAATGGCAAACCACTCCAGCATCTTTGCCAAGAAAACCCCATTGACAATACGGTCCATGGGGTCACAAGTAGTCAGACACAACTGAACAACAAAATTCTGAAAAGTGACCCATAGGTTTCAACAAAGATCTATCACCCAAAAAGGTTAAGAAACCCTGTTGTACAAAAGGATAATCCGCAGATATCACATATATTGTATGCATACTAAAAATACCTCATGTTTGTGAAACAGATTATGCAGAGCTTTTCTATTTGTTATCCTATCTGATCCTAACAAACACCCTTTGAGGACAGGTTGGACAAGTGTGGCCTTCCCCATTTTATAGATGAGGAAACTGAGACTCAAGAAGTTACATGAATTGCCCTATTATCTCACAGGGATAAGTGGTAGAAGTGGGACTCAAACCCAGGTGTTCCAACTCCAAGGCATTCTTTCCACTATACCATACTATCCCTACCTACCTCTTATGAGTACCATGAAGATAAAATAAAATTAGCTATCATCATTATTATTATTGTAATTTTGCTTTTTGGAGGAGGGGAAGGTAGGGCAATTGGGGTTAAGTGACTTGTCCAAGGTCACATGGCTGGTTTTTGTGTTAAGTGTCTGAGGCTGGATTTGAATTCAGGTCCTCCTGACTCCAGGGCTGGTGTTCTATTCACTGCACCACCTACCGTGTTTCCCCGATAATAAGACCTATCCCGAAAATAAGCCCTCCCCTAACTGTGTAAGATTCCTCTAAAATAAGCCCTATTGAGATTGCTACTGTAGTGAAGGTGATCCCCTCCGCTACACGCTACATTACGGAACCCTCTGTATGCACTGTTCCCCCCCCCCCCCC
>NW_027186304.1:41130694-41143504 GCF_028583685.1 Petaurus breviceps papuanus | reverse complement strand
GCTCCGAGCTGCATCCAATCAGAGTTGCAGCAGTGAGCGCATCATCCTGTTCTTTATTGAATTCATTATTGAATAAAGGTACATTTTTTTGTTCACATTTACCTGTTTATTAAAATTGCTGTCAATGTTCAGTATTATTATTATTCAATCATGATGATGGGATAAATTTTCCATGTGCAAAAACTAAATTCAGTTTTATAATAGCGACTTTGCTATTGCAAATTCTATTGAGCAACTATTCTCTTGTATCTCTAATCTTGGCTCACAAATACCTGAAAAGACTAGTGGGTTCAAATGAGAAGTTTGAATTATCTGTAATAATATGCCCATGCAGCCCCTGTCCAGATAATGGAGCCATGTACGTGTGGTCACTAAATTCATTTCCACAATAGTGGTTTTGCTATTGCAAATTCTCTGAGTAAGCTATGCTCTTGTACATCTATTCAAGCTTGGCCCATAAATACCTGCAAAAGCCATGCAGACATGGTCATCGAGGGCACAGATCTTCCTTATGGTTCTTTCATCTTGAAGTTTAGCAACAGACTTTTTTTCTACTCCCAACACAACTATATCAGTGCCTCGAATGCCAACCTAAATCATAAAAAGACAAAAAAGATTAGTAGTTCTAATAATAAAAACAACATTCACAATTATTCAGTTGAGGAAAAATCTTACATATATTTAAGTAAGTATTTAATGAGTGAAATCAAGGAAGACAAAAGGTGCTCTGGCAGCTGGGCCTGATTTTCTTTTTTTAGTTGCTTTTCACATATCTATAAAGTTAGCTCTAAATTGACCTTAAACAAAGAAAGAGAGTCATGGGAGATGCATGGAACCTTTCCAAAAGAAAGCTCTAGACAGAGTATTCGTGACACTGATAATCAGCATTTTTTTTTTTTACTACACCTTGACTGAACTGCTGGCTTTCCATTCTGGTCCTACTGCTGGCTGCCCTGTTTTCCATTCTTTCTCAAGTCTCTTGACCTTGGGTCTTGACCAGTTCTCCCATCAGTGGATCTATCTGCTGAGAGGAGTGATCGACTAGCTGTTAATCCTTAATATTCTGCCTTGGACATGAGGATTTGGCACGAATAGCATGGGATATATCATGTTCAGGCATATGCAATCTGATGTAATAAACTGCCTTCTCAAACTAAATGCTGAAGGCAGTTTAGTGAGAAAGATTATTATGTATAAATGGGAGATGTCATTTCCTGGTAATGTGTTAATGATGACTGAAAAAACCAGGGGATATCATACAAATATGCTCATTATTATATAAATAAAATAATGGATTTGGCTTTATCATGTCCACTGATATAGAGGGTGAACATAAGGAGAAAACAGCACATGACAAAATTAAAAAGTAGTAAGCAAACAGGAGGGAAAGAGAGGACAAATGTGTTTTTAATTAGAAACCCCCAAAAGGATCCTCACACCACTGTAAGTCAGGGGCTGCTACTGTGTCATATGGCTACTAAGTACCTGAGGCAGATGTGACCTTGGACTTTCCTGATTTAAGTCTGCCCTCTACCCACTCTGCCACAAAGAATAAAAAAAATCAGTAAATACTCTATGTTCATAAGCAATTGCATGGCATGATGATGATAGAGCACTGGGCCCTGAGTCAGGAAGACCAGATCTCAAATTTGGCTTTAGTATGACCCTGAGTGAGTCACTTAATTTTTGTCTCTGTCTTGGTTTCCTCATCTACAAAATGGGGTTAATGACAGCACCTGCCTGGCAAGGTTGTTGTAATGACTGAATGAAGTATTTGGAAAATTGATCTGCCACCTTTCAAACACTATAGGAATGATAATAATTAGCAATTATATTCCTAGGATTAGCAGAAGTCCCTACTTCAGAGGTGTCAAAACAAGCAGCCCACAACACTCCTGAGTGAAGCTCAAACCAGAGTAAAATGTAACTGGGAAATACTTAATAAAATAAATAAAAATTTACAATAAAACATACGTGAATATGTGTTTTCTAAGTCAATATGTGACCCGCATGGATCTTGATTTATGTCAGTGACTCCCATTTCTTTCTGAATCTGACATCACCATCCTAGACAGCTACCAATCAATCAATAGACCCTGTGCTGGATAGTAAGAAAATAAATCTAAGAAAACAGGCCATGCTGCTCAAGCAGATTACGTTCTAACAGGGGTGAGATGGGAGAATATACACCCGTAAGAACTTACAAAATGAATACAAGGCAGTTTGTGTAACAGAGGGCATTAGCACCTAGGGGATCAGGAAAGGCTACATCCATGTAGAAAACGTGGCAGATGAACTGAGTTTTGAAGGAAATAAAGGATTCTAATAGGTAGAAGTGAGCAGAGTGCATCTGAGGCATGGGAACGGAGAGCTGTATGTGGTGGCCAGTCTAGATGCACTACAGGGCATAAGAAGGGCAGTATATATGCAAAGTTGAAAGGGCAGACTGGGGCCAGGTGGTGAAGGGGCTTAAAAGCTAAACAGAATTATTTGTACTTTGATCCTAAAAGCATCAGGGAGCCACTGAAATTGACTGTGTAAGGAAGTCAGTCAATAAAACTTTAAGAGCTGGAGAGGCATGGTCATATAACTTCAGGGGAAAAAAAAATGGAGGTACACTCTTAAAAAAAGAAAAGCAAGTTGTGTATGACAGAGACCTACAGTTTCACATACTATCCTGTAACTTGGTGTTTGCTAAATTCAGAATAAAAAGAAATTTATAAGTAGTCCAAATTCTTCATTTTCAGCAAATGAGGAAGCTGAGTCCAGGAAATACCCATGGTCATACAGAGAACAGCAGGCAGGATTTGAAACCAGATCCTGATCCCAAACTCAATATATGTTTGGATATATGGCTTCATATATATTCAGCCTTCCATATATGGCTGAATCTTAACCCCTAGGTTGGGGATTCTCACTGAGCAGTCTGCCAATTCCTGCACCCAGAGCCTACAAAGTCAAGAAGGAATGGATTTTTAAAAGTAAGTTTTATGAATGACTTTTTCTTTTACAACCATATCAATTTTCAAATATATACTTCCCTTCCAGGGAGATTTAGGAGAGAAGTAGTTTGGCTTTTACAGTCTCCCTTTTCTATTTTTCCCTTCTTAGTGCACTCAGTCTACCCCAGGGTCAGTATCCTTAAACTCCCAAATTATTCTTCCTCCTCTCAAACCCTCTTTCTTAGAAAGCCTTTTTCCCCTGAGTGGCTATCTGGGAATCCTTCACAAAAGTTGGGTAGCTGTCCTCTTAGCCTATGTCTTCTTAGGCTAATACCTACTAGCTGTCTCTGGAATCTACCTGAAAGTGCAGCCCAGGAGATCCTAGCGCCTCGCCCCCCCCCCCCCCCCCCCCCCCCCCATGATACTCTGTTCTTGGTATTTCTCCCCTTCCTTTCTAGGAACTTATTTGAGCCTATTCATCATCTATGAGCAAGCAAAGGGAGAGGACTAGCCAAGTGTAAGTTTAGTGTAGTTTCTGATGGAGTTGGTTACCTGGAGAACAGACCTGGGGGGTAAAGGAGGTCATGATAGCTATCTTTGAGATATCTGGGGACATATCATGTGAGAAAGAGAGTAGAGATTTGTTCCACTTGACCCCAGAATGTAAGACAAGTACAAAGTTATAGGAAGACAGATTTCTGGTGGATAGAATCAAGAACTGTCCTTGAAATAGACTAGACTACTTTGGAAAAGTTCCTGTTACTAGCCTTGAAGGGCTCCAAGTGGAAATCATTTGTCCACAATCCTGCAGAAGAGATATTGGTTTGAGAGAAACAACAAAGGTGTTCCTAACTAACTCTGGGATTCTGGTGATGATAATAACAACGCATACTTCCATAGTGTTTTGTATAGTTTAGAAAAAAGTGCACTCTGAAGTATGTGGGTCTCATCTCATTGGGGTGTACACCCAGGGAACATTTATTGAATACTTGGTCATAAAAGGACATTTTTTTATTCATAAAATGATTCAATTTTTAAAAATTAACTTTAAAAACTTAACCTCAAAAATGCAAACTTTAAAAATAAGATGCAAAATATCAAATTTTTACGCCAGTGCTGACCAAGGGTATACAAAATTTTAAAGTTTCTTTTCCTGTCCTAAAGAATAAGATACAGAGCTCACCAGGCATCATGGACTTAAATGGTTCATTTATATCATTACAATTAACTGAAGAAGCTAATTCTTACTCACTGATCAAAATCATGACTCTTACATTTTACAATGACTTCAATTGGGAGCCAACTTCTTGTGAAATATTTTCCACTAACTGAAAAGCATTTAATCAAAGCACTATTGCTATACTGAACATTTTAAAAAATGTGTTTACTTCAGGGGCAGCTAGTGAATAGAGAACTGGCCCTGGAGTCAGGAGGACCTGAATTCAAATTCAGCCTCAGACACTTAATAGCAAAGTCATTTAACCCCTACTGCCTCTCAAAACAAAACAAAACGTGTTGGGTTTTTTTTTTTTTAACTCATCACAGGTTAGACTGAAAATCACTGAATAGATTTTAAAAGACCTAGGACAAGGAAGACGGATTCAATTACTTCAGTCAGCGTAAATCACTGTCTAGTGTTGTTTATACCGCTTCCTTTTGGAACAGAGCCCTCACAATCCTGAAACAATCCAACTTTAACCTTCAAATTACCTGGTGACTTAACTGTTGGCAACAGTTCTCATATCTATCTGCTAATGTCTAAGCTTGGCAATTTTTTTTAAAATTTTTTTAAATTTAAATGCTTTATTAACTGCTGATTTACATCATTCGTTTCCGCCAGATTTTGAGTTACAAATTTTCTCCCCGTTTTCCCCCCACCCATCCCCCCAAAACAGCAGTCCCACAGGATATCCCCACCTCCAATCTGCTCTCTCCCATATTTTCTCCCATACACGTTTCAACTTTTCCAGTGGATCTCTATGCCTCAGTGCCTGTATATCTTTTTTCTTAATTACATGTAAGATGGTATTAATAATAGTATATATATACACATATATACACACTCACATATATATATTTGAATATTTGATTTAAACTTTCAATTCCAGATTCATTTCCTTCCCCCCCCTGCCACCCACCCCCACTGGGGGGACAAGCAGTTCAGTATAGGTTGTACATGTGTGGCTAATGCAAAACAATAACATAATAGATGTATTGTAAAAGACTGACTATATTTCCCTCCCTCCTATCCCACCTCACACTTGTTCTATTCTCTACTTTGATCCTGTCCCTTTTCAAAAGTGGGTGCTTCCAACTTCCCTCCCCCCCAGCCTGCCCTCCCTTCCATCATCCCCCCTCACATCCCCTTCCCGCCCTATCCTCCTGGAGGGTGAAATTCCCTATTTAGTGTGTATTTCCCTCCCTTCTCAAGCCAGATTCAACAGGAATAAGGTTGACCTATTCCCTTTTGCCTTCCTATTCTTCCCCTCCATTGTAACCATTTTCCCTTGCCTCTTCTGTATGAGATAGTTTGCCCCACTCTGTCTCTCCCCATCTCCTCTCATTATATTCCTCTCACCTCTTAATTTCACCTTTTAAGTATCATCCCTTCCTGTTAAATTGGTCCCATGCCCTCTATGTATACCTGTAAACATATATACACACATTCACATATGTATTCATATGCCCGAATACCCTCATATAAAGACATATATATATATATATATATATATATATATGTTTCTAATCCCTTCAACTACTGAGAAAAGTTTCATAGGTTACAATTATTGTTTTTCCATGTAGGAATGTTAATAGTTCAACTTTGGCCAGGTGGCTCAGCGAGCAAGAGCACCGGCTCCAGTGCCGGGACGACCCAGATCAAATCCGGGCCCAGACACCCAGCACCACACCCAGAAACAACAACCGGCCATGCAACCCCGAACAAGCCACTCAACCCCGATTGCTTAAAAAAAAAAAATAGTTCAACTTTGATAAGTTCCTTATAATTTCTTTTCCCTGTTTACCTTTTCATGCTTCTCTTGCTTCTTGTATCTGAATGTCAAATTTTCTATTCAACTCTGGTTTTTTCAGCAAGAATGCTTGAAAGTCCTGTATTCCACTGAATGACCATATTTTCCCCTGAAACATGATACTCAGTTTTGCTGGGTAGGTGACTCTTGGTTTTAATCCCAGCTCCCTTGACCTCCGGAATATCACATTCCAGGCCCTTGGATCCCTCAGTGTAGAAGCTGCCAGATCCTGGGTTATCCTGATTGTGTTTCCACAATATTCAAATTGTTTCTTCCTGGCTGCTTGTAATATTCTCTCCTTAATCTGGGAATTCCGGAACCTGGCTATAATATTCCTAGGAGTTTTCTTTTTGGGATCTTTTTCAGGAGGTGATCGGTGGATTCTTTCAACCTCTATTTTGCCCTCTGGTTCTAAAACATCAGGGCAGTTTTCTTTGAGAACTTCCTGGAGGATGCTTTCCAGGCTCTTACTTTGGTCATGGCTCTCAGGCAGTCCAATAATTTTTAAATTATCTCTCCTGGACCTATTTTCCAGGTCAGTGGTTTTTCCCATGAGATATTTCACATTGCCTTCTATTCTTTCATTTGTTTGGATCTGTTTAACAGCATCTTGATTTCTCATAAAGTCATTAGCTTCCATCTGCTCCAATCTAATTCTAAAGCAATGATTCTCCTCAGTGAGCTTTTGAGATTCTTTTTCCATCTGGCAAATTCGACTTTTTAAGGCATTCTTCTCCTCATTGCCTTTTTGAGCCTCCTTTGCCATTTGAGTCAGTCTGTTTTTTAAGGTATTATTTTCTTCAGTCAGGCTGTTGACTCTCATTTCATAATTTTCTTGCATTGTTCTCATTTCTCTTCCCAATTTTTCCTCCACTTCTCTTATCTGCTTCTTAAGGTCCTCTATGGCCTGTAACCAGCTTGTATTTTCCTTTAAAGCTTTTGGTGCAGGAGTTCTGACTTCACTGTTTTCCTCCTGTTCCATGCCTTGCTCCTTCTTATCCCCAAAATAGGAGTGTAATGTTGGAATCTTCTGTCTGCTTTGTTTCCTTTGCCTGCTCATTTTGCCACTCAATGATTTGACTTTTGGGCTTTTTGCCACAGTAGGACTCTGCCACCAGACAGGGGAGTTTTCGTCCCAAACGCTGGGGTTTTCTCTGCTGCCGGAGGTATTAGATGGGTGCCCTCTCTGAGGTCTCCACACGCTCTGGCAAGCTGGACACACACCCCAGGACCTCCACCCTAGACTGCAATCCAGATCCAAGCAGGTTAAAGCAAGAGCGATGACCCCTCAGACTGGTGCTTGGTCCCCCTACACTCTGCAGGCCAGGAGCTGAAGCCACCATGTGGCGCTGGCAGGCTGTGCTGGCGTCTCAGCGGTTTCTCGCTCCGGGGGTAAAAGCCATGCACTCCCACTTCCTGGGTCCCAAAGTCCAGACTGCACTGGCCTCTCACCTTGTCCTTCGCATCTATGTATTGATATATCTGGAAACGGCCACAGCTGCTGCTGATCTGGAGCCCCTCTGGCTGGCGGCTGGTCAGGCCCGCCCTGGGGCTAAAGCCTCAGCGTGGGGCTGGGCTGGGCTCCCAGAGCACTGTGCTGGCCAATTCCTGCCGGCCTGCCGGGCTGTCCTCAGCGGGAGGTTAGCTTCTCTGTGTCATTTTGTGGGTTCTGCAGCTCCAAAGTTTGTTTAGAGTCCCCTTTTTACATGGATTGGGGAGGGTGGAAGCCGGAGCCGCGGGAAGGTCGTACTTCTACTAAGCTTGGCAATTTTACCATAGCAATCCCAATTCTACATGTTTCCTGTTAAATATATTAGTAAATGCTAATAATCACTGAATGAAGGAATGGGTAAGATGAAGCTCCTTTCTTCTGTTCCTCTTATGTATCAAAGTAATGCTGGTATTCAAAGAGTATTGGAACTGCTTTTGGCATATTTATTATAAACTCCGTTTGCCTATTCACCTCCTGACACAGAGGTGATAAACTTAATATTAGGAATGAAGCACATTTCAGGACATGGATATGCATTTCTGTTACAGGGGTTTTGTTTTTCTTTTCTTTTTTCCCTCCAGTGGGAAAGTAGGAGGAAAAAAATAAATTCTTGTTAATTAAAAAACCTAATTAAAAAATTTTGGTCGATATTCATTAGGAATATTGGTCTATAGCAGCAGTTCTCTAACTTTTGGTCTCAAGATACTCCCCCCCTTTATATTCTTAAAAGTTAATGAGGATCCCAAATGTTGGTTATATCGATGTGTGGTTATGTGGGTTATTTCTATAGCTATTTACTGTATTAGAAATTAAAACTAATAAATTTTTTTTAATACTTATTAAATCATTTGAAAACACTAACACATTCATGGTAACATATTTCTATTAAAAAAAACTATATTCCCACAAACTAAAAAAAAAATTAGTGAGAAGACTGGCATCGTTTTACATATCTCTAACATCTTAATATAATAGAAAACAATGGGATTTTTGAATCAGCCTCTGATTTTAAACTCTGCAGTACGTTGTTTTGGTTGAAATATAAGAAAATCTGGTCTTACAGTCATGTAGGTGGAAAAGGAAAGAGGACTTTAGTAGATAAATAATGTCTTAGTATTATTATGAAAATAGTTTTGACCTTACAGATACCCTGAAATGGAGTCAGGGAGGGACCACATGGAATATAGTCTTTGACAATGTTTTCTCCCCTTCATTTTCTTTCCCTTGTTTAGGCAATAATAAAACGTCATTTGTATCATGAAATAAGCTTGGTAGGATCCTTTTATCTATTTTGTCAAAATAGCTTATATAATATTAGGATTAATTTTTCTTTGAATGTTTGAAAGACTTATTTGACAAATCCATTTGGTCCTAGGCTATTTCTGATACAGGAGTTAATTTACAACTGGATCAATTTATTTTTTTCCTTTGATACAGTTCTTTACATTCTCTATTTCTTGTACTATTAATCTGCATATTTAAAAACTTTGTAAACATCCATCAATTTCATTTAAGTTATCAAGTTGTTGGCATACAGAGTTGGGAAAAGTTTCTAAAAATTCCCTTTGTTTTCTCTTCATTTGTTATGAATTCTTTTTCAATTTTTGATATTGGTAATTTGTTCTCTTTTAAAAATCAGATTAATTAGTTTTTTTTTTTAAATTAAAGTGGTGTTTATTTACTTTTAATTTACAACATTCAGTTCCATAGTCTCTTGAGTTTCAAATTTTCTTCCCCTTCTTCTCCTCCCCCCCCCCGCCCCCATCATGGGGGCATGCACTCAAATACAGGCTCTACAAATCAGATTAATTAGTTTTTTAAAAAAATTCCTAGTTTTGTTGATTCAGTCTTTTTGCTCTGCATTTTAATTTTTTCTTTGACTTTTTAAAATTTCTATTTTTTGTGTTTCTTGGTTGTTTTTTGGAGGTGGGAAGGCAGAGCAATTGGGGTTAAGTGACTTGCCCAAGGTCACACGGCTAGTAAGTGTTTAAGTGTCTAAGGCTGCATTTTAATTTAGGTCCTCCTGATTCCAGGGCTGGTGCTCTATTCACTGTGCCACCTAGTTGCCTGCCTTTCTAGTTTTTTTAGGTATTCAGTTCTTTTCTGTTTTGTTAGTGAAAGCGTCTGGGAAATAAATTTTCTAAGGAAAAAAAAAAAGACTTCTAAACAAAGACAAAAACCCCCCAGCATGATTATATCAATAGACAAAATACACCTTAACACTTCTGTTAATAAAAACAGGAATGCAATCCAATAATCCATTCCAATCTAATAAACATTTATGAAGTGCATACTTTGTGCCAGGAATTGTGCCAAGTGCTAGAATAAAGGGACCTTGCCTTAATATGATAAATAGCATCTATTAAAAACTAAGAGCAAGTATTATATATAATGGAGAAATGTTTGAGGCCTTTCTAATAAAATGTAAAGGTTTCCATTATATTGTCACCATGATTTTGAGGCAGTTATACAGAAATGCATCCTATAGCAATAAGACAAGAAAAAGAAATTGAAGGAATAAGAAAAGAGGAAACAAAACTAAGTTTTTTTTTGTAAATGATATAGTGGTTTACTTAGAGCACCCTAGAGAGTCAACTAAAAAAAATAACTGAATTAATAAGTAGCAGGACATATCAAGTCCATACAAATCATTATGGTAGAAAAAACAGTTTTGATTACATAAAATTAAAAAAACTATTGACAAACAAAAATCAACACCGTTAAAGTACGAAGGGAATTATTATTAAATGAGAAAAATCTTTGTAGGGAGTTTTTTTCTGATAAAAATTTGATATCCAAGTTTTGTAGGGAATTTTTTAAATAGAAAATTTATATGGAATTGATTCAAAAAAACATGGAGTCCCCAAGTGTCTTGGGGCAATTTTAAACTATTAATGACTTTGTCTCTTTTTTAAAGCAGTTTTAACCTACTGATGACTTTTAAGATGCCCCACATAAGAATAAGAACCATTTTCCAATAAACAAATAAATGGTCAGAGGCTATGAACACACAGTTCTCTTGCTCAAGTGAAGTCAAGCAACCAACAACCATATAAAAATGCTCCTACATCAACATGGATGTTGAAGTCCCCAAATATGAAGGCAGGATTTTGGGTAGAGAAGATTGGAAGCTTCTTGAGAAGAGAGTGAGGAAAATCTGGGAGCTAAAGGTAAACAGTAAGCAGGACCTGGATAGCATAACAGAGATGGCTAGAATGACACTCAACATGAAGAGACTGCTAAAGCAAGATGCCAAGTATCTCTCTCTTTTGTGTTTTGTTTCTTCCTTTCTTTTTCATTATTCACTCCACTGGTCATAATCCTGCTTTACAACTTGATAATGTTTAATGTGAAGGTATTTGTAGAACCTGTATCAGATTACATGCTGCCATGAGGGGAAGTACGGAGGTGGGGGAGAGGGAGGGGGAGAAAAATAATTTGAAACTCAAGGGATTGTGGAACTGTAATGTTGTAAAGTAAATAAATTAATTAAAAAAAAAAAAGATGCCAAGTACTCTGAAGTAGCATCTAGTGGCCTTTATAAGCCATATGAAGAGGGCAACAGATTTAGAGCTAGAAGACATTCTGGGAAGCCATCTATTCAATCCCCTTATTTTACAGATGAGGAAACAGACCTAGAAAGAGTTTAACTTTCCTAGAGGCACACAAGCTAATAAGTGCTGAGGGTTGGTTTTGAATACAGGCTGAGTCCAAATCCAGGGCCATATCCACTCTACATGAGAGTTCAAATCCTACCACTAATACAACCTGTGAGAACCTGGCAGCAAGTCACTTAGGTTTCAGTTTTCCCAACGTTAAAACCAAGAGGTGCGACTAAACAGCTTCCAAAGTCCCTTTCAGCTCTATATTTGAGATCTAATGAAAAAAAAAAAGAGGAAAATCTGATGAAAATGTTATAAAGGACTAATTTCTTTCTGAAAAAAAAAAAAAGCTTAATATCTCTACTGCTTATTGTTAACCAGTACCAACTGGTTAAAGCTTACTATGCCTACCAGTTGTTGTTTAGTCATTTGAACCATATCCAACTCTTGGCAAAGATACTGGAGTGGTTTGCTTTTCCTTCTCCAGTTCATTTTGTATATGAGGAAACTGAGGCAAACAGGAGTATGAACTTGCCCAGGATCACACAGCTTTACTAGATCTTTATACAAGTGTTAGAGAACAGGAAATCGAGGGAAAAGAAGCTAGGTCTCTGTCTCAAATCATGCTTTTTAGTCAACTTACAAGAAGGAGGCAGAGCCCAAAATATTTATTTACCTTATCATCTCTTTTTCAACTGCAATTAAGGGAACGCCTTTTACCTAAGAATATCTCATCTATATATTGCAAAATAGGCACAGAGGCATGATCAACATAGTATTTGAACATATATACATCATAGGATAGATTCCATTGTAGGTTGATGGAATCAAGTATCTCATCCACACCCTGGTCAATGCTGGCTATTCTTGGCTCATCCTACTTTTTTGTGTTTATACATACTGCACTCCTACATTACTATTCCAGTATTCTTATTAAACAAGTGTCATTATAAACTTTACACTATGTAAAAAAGGTCATTGCACCCTCAAGGAAACACACTGAATAACTTCATACGAAGATATAAATTGTAATTTCAGAATCCACTGAGATAAAACTGTCTCATGCTTGTAATGTATCTTTAAAAATACCCAATACAGGTATTTTTATATCCTTACCCTTTTACAACTCATTACAAAGGAGCCATCCATCAGTTCTATGGCATTTCTAAAACATTTTAAATGAGCCAAAGTGGTTTCTTATTACACCTCAGTCTTCTCCCATTACTCCTTTCATTTTCAGCTCTGAAACCTGGGTCATATTTTCTAGCCAGATGCTACATACCATACTGGGAGGGGTTAGGAAACATTTCTATCAAAATAGCCCCCTTTTGGTTTAAGGCTTGGGAGGCTTTTCTTAAACTTATCATTACCAAAAAAAAAAATAAATTACTCATAAAACAGAAGCAAAACTTTGGGGTGCTATTTAATTTAAAAATATTATAGGATGACTTGGAAAAAACCCTCATTTTTCTTCCCAGTGTTATTTTTTTTTTCAACAACACTTTGCATATGAAATACTTAGTGAAAGTGAATTAATTAACTCCTTTTACCATGATTTACCTAGGTAGGAAAAGGGAAGAGAAATGAATAACAATTAGCTGTTCCACAGACTTCTGAAATTTTACATATGCGTATGAAATATTTACATGCATAAAAATACATATGTGCATATATATATATATACAGATATATACACATATACAGAGAGAGAGAGAGAGAGAGAGAGAGAGAGAGAGAGAGAGAGA
>NW_027186304.1:41066228-41130594 GCF_028583685.1 Petaurus breviceps papuanus | reverse complement strand
AAGAGAAAAAAGAAGAAAAAAACTGGTCCTTTTTTGTTCCTAGGCTTATATAGGCATAGCACAAAAAGATTGGGAAAATGCAACCTTAGCTGATATTTAGCTGATATGCATTTGTATATTTTTAATTTTAGTAAGTCTAGTGTGGTATAACTTGGCATCAGCAGTATTGCAAATACATCAAAGTTTAAGCACTTACTATGTGCTCAGAATTGTGCATTAAGCATCACAGAAAGAAGAATCAGAGAATGATATGGAGGTCAAATTAGTACAAACTCCGTATGTTATAGATGAGGAAGCTGAGGCCCAGAGAAAGTGACTTGCCCTAAGGCCACACAGGTTGTAAGCAGCAGAAAGCTAAAGCTGGAGACATGGCATAGTTCTTGTCCTCCAGAAGCTTATAGTCTACTAAGCCAAAGGATGATGTTCAAATTCTCATAATGCTTTGCAATTTCCAGAACACTTTCCTCATTATCAACCCTATGAATTGATTATGGAAAGTATTAGTATGCTGATTATATAAAATGCCAAGTAGGTGATGTCACAGGACTCAAAGCTATATGTGGTTATTGTTCATTTATTTCAGTACCTCTGACTGTAACCCAATTTGGAGGTTTCTTGGCAAAGATCCTGGAGTAGTATGCTATTTCTTCTCCAGCCCATTTTACAGATTAGTAAACTGGGTTAAGAGACTTGCCCAGGGTCACGAAGTTAAGTGTCTGAGGCTGGATTTCAAGACTTTACTCTCTCTCTCTTCCATATTACGACAGCCACCTGTTACTTGGGCCATAATTCTATTCCTTACCATTACAAAATGGCCAACAATGGTGATGACCCTGTAAATCTCTTAATGTCATGCTATTAGTTGTATACTTGAAAGATAGGTAGAAAGTAGATTTCCAGAATTTGTACCAAAAAAATCCAAATAGAACTTACAGCAAAACCTAAAATAATTTTAAAAAAAAAAAGCAAGATTCTGGTTCTTTTTTATGTTAAGAAACTGGGCATAAAGAAAATAAATTGTGAAATGCACTCTTAACTGAAGCTTATTCTTTTTTTTTTTCTTTTTGGAGAGGTGAAGGCAGGGCAATTGGGGTTAAGTGGATTGCCCAAGGTCACAAGTATCTGAGGCCACATTTGAACGTGGGTCCTCCTGACTCTAGGGTCGGTGCTCTATTCACTGTGCCACCTAGACACCCCAAGGATTATTCTTACTTTCTATAAATTTATTCTGTTAAATATTATTTAAATTATATTATTGTATCATACATTTTATAAGTTATATTATATAAATGATTATCCATGTTGCATTGCAGGCAAATTTCTTTATGGCCTTTAGGCCCACAACAGAAAGGAAATTAGCCTTTTTTTTTTTTCCTAAACAGAGAATGAACCTTTAAGTTCTGGTCCTTCAATTTAACTTCTTTAAAACTTTGGAGAAGACTTGTAGTTAGCCTACTTAAGCTTCAATTCCTCCATCAGTAAAATGGGGCTGACCCATATACTGCCTAACTAACTATAAAAAACTGATTGCTTACCTCAGTCTACTTTTTTTTGGGGGGGGGTATAGCATCTAGTTCTAGACTATGGGGTAGAATCACAAAATATTTCATTTGTTGATCTTTTTTTGTCATTGATAAAATTTTAACCCATATACACAAATACATGAATATGGGGGGGGGGGAGATTTTTAACTTTGTCAATTTGGGTGAATCCCAGTGTAAAAGATGCCTCCACTAATGGACTGCACCCTGGGGGTTTGTATACAGGCTAAATGACCATCCCAGTGTCACTCACTTAAAAAATGAGAGGAAGGATTTAAACCCAGAACCTTCTGACTTCAGACCTACCACTCTATCAGCCACTAGCAGAAGGATACATACAAATGTCTACACAAGTCACATTAGTTATATAGCACTTAACATTTTACAAAACCCTGGTGATTCTCCCAATTGCCCTGCTAAAGCACTTAAGGCATATTCTTCCCCATTTTATAGTAGACAACTAAAGCATCAGGACATTGTGGCAACTTGCCCCCTCCAAGGCCTCACAGTGATCACCTTGGGAGACAAGGCTTTTTTCGGGGAGGGAGGGGATTACAATAAAACCAACCAGCAGATTGGTTCAACTGAATGGCCCCCCAGCCCCTGGTCATGGACAGAGGTGCAACAGCAGCTTAGACCTAGAGTCCAGGGTTTGAATCCCTGGAAGAGAGGCACTATGATCAAGCAGATGGTTTTCCTAGGGTGCGGCAGCGCCAGTTTTCCGTTTTCCTCACAATCGAGAAACTCCACAGAGATTTTTCCCCTTATTTTATTTTTACTTCTTTGTTTTGGGTCGGTTAAACGGCACAAGTTGCTAGACCTCTGTCTTTGGGAGTGAGAGCCGAATTTAAACCCACACTTCTGGAAATTAACAAACTTCAGTTTCCTCACGTGCAAAACGAGTAATTGCACCGACCTCACGGGGTAGAAATCCCACTCAGACACCTGCTGCCTGGGCAGTCACTAGCTCTGTCCGAGCCGAAGTTTCCTCCCCTGTAAAACGAGGATGTAACCTCTAAGGTCCCTTCCACCTCCAAATCTATGATCAAAATGGGCCATTTTGGGCCGGGAGCGAAAGAAAGAGCTGGGACCCGAACCCCAGTACTGACTCTAAAACCATTGAGATCTTCTATTGCACCCCAGCACCTCCATCTATATAACACGGGGGGGGGGCGCGGTCTTTCCTTTTCCAAGCTTTAATTACACTTTTAAATGAAAGTTTTAGAGGTGTTGGAGATTTTGGAGCTGATCTAATCTAACCAAAACCTAGGTGGCGCTGTGGATTACAGAACATCATCAGGAAGACCCGAATTCAAATTCTACTTCCGAGCTATAAAAGCTTGCTTTTGTAAAACCCTTAAAACCCTCGCCCAGCCTGGTTTCCTGACCTATAATAAGAGGGATCATTAAGAGCATTTATCTTCTAGGGTTGTTGTGAAGACCAAATTCCTTGAGCGTACTGTAGCTTTCATCCTCTATTATATTGTATGTGTAACATATAATTACATGATTATTTGCTAGCTTAAATTATTAAGAGAAATCCAGGAAAGTTAAGAGCATTGCCCAAGATCACCCTGGCAAGGCCACCTATCCACCAGGACTGTTTCGGGGATGAAATTCACATATATCTGAATATACACACACACACACAATTATATCGCATATACAATTATATGATTATTATTATTTGCTACTTTTATTACTGAGACACGCAGGAATTTTTAGGAGATTTGCCCAAGGTCACCTATCTCCCAGGTTTGTGGGATCAAATGAGGTGATATATGTGTGTGTGTGTGTGTGTGTATTCACACACATACACATGTATATATACACACATATTTTCACTTACATAAATGATAAAGATGTACACATATTTTCATTATATGTACTTATATTGCTTTATTTGTTAGCTTTAATTTTTCTAAGACCCAGGAAAGTTAAAGAGATTTGTCCAAGGTCAGGCTGGCAAGATCAGTTATCTCCAAGAATGGGGGAACCGTATTTGTAGGCTAACTACAAGTCTTCCCCAAAGTTTTAAAGAAGTTAAATTGAAGGACCAGAACTTAAAGGTTCATTCTCTGTTTAGAAAAAAAAAAAAAAGGCTAATTTCCTTTCTGTTATGGGCCTAAAGGCCATGAAGAAATTTGCCTGCAATGCAACATGGATAATCATTTATATAATATAATTTATAAATACACATACATTGGCTAACTTCAATTTTTCAACAGTTTTTTTTTTTTTTAACATGACTATTTGCTAGCTTGAATAATTGAGAGACCCGAGACAAGCTTACTCCAAGTCTCGGTAGCAGAGCCGAGATTCAAACCTAGGCGCCCCCCGGGCCCCCCACCCCACCCCCGAACACACGCCCTTTCTTCCCTTACCACCATTCTCCCCTCTCGGGGCCACCGCCCTTCACACCTTTACTACTCGCGAGTCGCCGCCACTCTCTGGCCGGAGTTCAGGCCGTGGCTCTTGCCGAGCGACTGGACTTTTTTCTTACCCCGAAGAAAAGGAGGATTTCCCTCCACCCGTCCTCCCTCGCCCAATGGTTCCTGCCGGGGGAAGCCTAAATCCTGAGAGGGCCCGAGGCTCCCGCGAGCCTAGGGGAGCGCTCCGCGGGAGGTCATCGCACCTCGGAGAACCGCTCGGAGCCCGTGCGTTCTCCGCAAGTGGGCCCGGGAAAGTTGGGAAGGACGTCCCAGGGAAGCGGGGGTCCTGCGGGAGGGTGACGCTAGGCAAGAAGGGGCAGACTCACCGCCGTCGATCCCTTCTTTACCGCCTCTTGCGCGTATTCCACTTGAAACAGATGCCCGTCGGGGGAGAAGACGGTGATCGCACGATCGTAACGGGCCGCCATACCAGCACGATGATGAGCCGGACACGTCTGGCGACGAGCGGCCGCCTCTGGGGTCGACAGAGCAAAAGGAGGACCCGCCCCATCTGCTGCTGCACGTGCGAGAAGGGGAGATGCACCGGCCGCCGAGGAGCTCCGACTCGCTTCCCGGAGGGAGCCTTCTGCGCCGGGGGCCGCGCCTCGGGCGCTTTATATGCTCTTCGCCCCCGCCCCCACCCCCAGCCCCAGCCCTCTGCTCTCCCTCCCCCCTGATGTGCCCTCCCCTAGCCCCACCCGTCCTTCCGACCTCTTAAAGCCGCCGTCGGACTGTATCCCCCCTCCCCCTTCTTCTTTCGGATGCAGCAATAGAAATACGTAGGTGAAACGGAAGCGCTTTAACCGCGTAAATCGTTAGCGTGAGGATGAGGAGAAGCGCTTCAGCATCCCACCGACAAGCAGGTGGGGAAAGAGATTAAAACTCGCCGTCATTTCCACCACGGCGGGCTTGTGAATTTTGCGAAAAGAAAACGTTTCATTAAAGCTCGGGCGCATTGCGGAGGTGACCAGAACAGGTCGCTCCCTCTTTCTACAGACCCCCCTCTTCTACCCTTAATTACAAGTTCAACAGCCCGAGGGCTCCCTAAACTTCCAAAAGGGAGATGCTGTGAATTAGCCATTACCCTCAGCATCCGGTTATTATTTGCATGTTCTTGGAATTGTCCCACTGTTACCTATAGCATCAGAGAGTGTCGTGTCATGCGTCGTGAAGTTTGTATTTGCTCGATGCGCTCGGAATCGTTCCATTATTACGTGTCGTGAGACGGGGGAAGAAGACGAAGGAGCGGTTAACTTTTTATTTGCACGATGTTCTAAGAATTGTTCCATTACTAACATTGAGAAGAATTAAGATGTGCTGTTAACTTTCTGTTCTGTTCTGGTTTTCGGTTTATTTCAAAAGACAATCTGCATTTTTTTTTGCAAAGTTAGGAGGATTTATAATTAGTATTTTACTCCTTGCCCCTGGGGGGAGGGGGAGAGGGCAGGGAGGGAAGTGCTGGAGGGAGGGAAAGAATTTAGAACTCAGAATTTTAAAATGAATATTTAAAAACTTGTTGAAGAAGACTGAAATACATATTTTTTAAATAATCGAAGAAGAAATATTAATTATCAATAACCTGAAAAATTGTTAAAAGCTTTCTAAATAATCATACAAATCAAAACTATGAAATACCATCGTGCAAGCATTAAATTGGCAAAGATAGAGAATACTAACAGCAACAAAAATTTATCTATAAAAAATTCATAGTAGCATTATTAGTAATAGTAAATTTCTTTTAAAAGAGCAATTTGCATTCCATAAGGAATGGTTGAGCATATTATGGTATTATATGTATGTAATGGAGTATTGTGCCATAAGAAGTATTAAATATGAAGAATCAAGAAAAAAGGAAAACATGAAATGGTAAAGAATGAAAAAAGCAGGATTAGAACATACTCACTTTAAATAATAGCAAGAAAATTTGGGAGGAAAAACAGCAGAAAAAAGTTCAGAAGGGTACACACAAGTAAACAGTTTATTTCTGTTACTATCTTAATAAATTTAATCTGCACAATTTTAAAAGCTGTAAATTACTTACATTTTTGTTATTGTTGACTACCAAGTTTAGAATTTTTAAAAAAGTTATCATTATCTAAGATGAAGAAAAGTGAATTAACCCATCATCTTAGTGCAGTCTGAAACTTTATTTTGTCCAGGAGAGTGCTGATATCTTTCATTTGGGTAAATCTTTTACCCTGTAAATGAAAATAAACTCCAGTTTCCTTATAGGTGGGAATTGCAAATGATACTGAGGAAAAGGAAAAAAGTGTATTGTTTCCATTTTTGAATTTTACTTATAAAATCTTTTAAAATAAATATACACATAGCAACCAAACAAGAAACCATGATCTAAAATTTTTGGTTCAGAACTTTTGCCAAGAGTGAATACTGGCAGCATTTTATTATGTTCGAGAAAAGTATTCTGTTATTAAAGTTTTCTTAAAAAACAAACTACATCTAGAGAACAACAGTCCAAAGCTAAAATCACGACATTAAAAAACCTACTGTGTGATAAGCTTGTCAGAAGCTAGCCTTTTGAGAGGGGAAATGTTTTCCCATACATCCATTAAAACTAGGTTTCAGGGGTGGCCAGGTGGCTCAGTGAGTAAGAGCACAGGCCCCAGTTTTGGGATAAGCTGGGGATTGGAAATAACTGGCCATGTAACCTTGAGCAAGTTTTTTAACCCCAATTGCTTAAAAAAAAAAAAAAGGTTTCAAAGTTATTTAGCATCTGAAAGGAAGCAGAACACAAGGCCAGTTTATAAAGAACCATGTTTAGAAAATCTAGGATAGAGACCCTCGTAGTTTGGAATGCAACTGCCATATTTTTCTTTTTCCCCTTGATTCCCTATGCCATTACTAACACTTTGGCTAGAGTATTTGAAAGGAAGTGAACAACAAAGGGCAAGCATTTGATGTGAGAAAAGTCAATGTGCAATTATGATTTTCCCCAGTTGTCTAGGCAAGTGATCAAAATATAGGCACTGAATCCAGTTATATTGGCCAAATTGTTGGATTTGGAGTTAGTAGTAGATTTGAGTTTAAATACCAGCTTTGTCACTTACTAGCTGTTTATGGGATACACTGGACCACTCTGAGCCTCAGTTTCCTCATGTGAAAAGGGAGAATTTTGGACTAGATGGTCTCTTAAGTCCCTCCTAGCTTTAATTCTGTGATCCTATGATGTAATTCTAGGTTGTGGAGTTCTGTTCTGCCTAGTTACTGATTTATGTTGTCATGGAGCAAATGATTTAACTTCTGCCCTACCACTCATTTACTTCTTTTAGAACAAATTGATACTACTTGTATCTCTTTACCTGGAAAAATGGCCATACATTAGCAAGGTTGAAGTCAATTGCAGACAAAGGGTACTTGTAATCCATATGTGGGAGTACCTAAAGCATTGAAAAAGTTGTAATTGGGGCTCAATCTGTGAGTGTCCATCTTTTGATAACTAGGAAACATTTTTTAAAATTATGTTTTTGGGGGTTTTTTTTGGGGAGGGGGTTGCTTTTTGGAGGGCAATTGGGGTTAAGTGACTTGCCCAAAGTCGCACAGCTAGTAAGTGTGAAGTGCCTAAAAAGATTTGAACTCAGGTCCTCCTGACTCCAGGGCCAGTGTTCCATTCACTTTGTCACCTAGCTGCCCCTAAATTTTTTTTTTAATTAATCAAAGTCTGCCTTTTCTTTTACCTCATCTCTTTCTCCTGAATTAAAAAGGAAAGAAAAACAAAGCACTTATAACAAATACACTTCATTCTACATAAGTTCACAAAAATCCCCCCAGGTTTCTTTGAATCCATCCTCTTCATTTTTGACAGCATCTCATCCTAGTCCTATGCCTTATTATTTCCCATATTTTGGGAAACACCCTCAGTTTCCATTTCTTTGCCACCTAAAAAGGAGTGGCTACACACACACACACACACACACACACACGTCTATTTCCTCTTGCTTTGATCTCTTTGGAATATAGACACCAGGAATCTTTTTAGACCATGCATATAAAGGTCCTCGTCAGGAATATTTTTGTTTTGTGATACAGATAAATAATGAGTTCTAGATAGAGAAGAGGCAGCTTTAGCATAGTGGATGCAGAGCTGGTCTTAGAATCAGGAAAACCTGTGGTCAAGTCCTCTGACACATACTGGCCTCTGTGTGACCTAAAGCATCTCACCTCTCAGTGCCCCCAAGAAACATTCTACAACTGTAACATTAGAGAGAGAAGATGCCAATAGGTAATGGCAAGGAAAGTTCCTGAATTGGATCTCCCTATTCAAATGAAGTTACAAGTCAGATAAAAAAACACAGGGAAAATAGCTTCTATGTCACTCCTACTCTCAGCTTTGTGGGCCTCATCCCTCTTTATAACCTCTGGTTATCTGTGTGAATGTTTTCAAGTTGTGCTACATTTAAATAATTGGGGCTCTTGTAAGGAACAATGCTTCTTCATTAAGGAACTCATTTGCCTTAAATGAAAAGCTTTTTTTGAATTATGTAAATAATTTCAAAACATTATTATTTAACTTAGAAACCTACTATCTGCACTTGGTGGAGGGATTATCTACTCTGATGAAACTTCAGATCCTTGAAATATTAAAAGAAGCAGGCAGAATCATGCCATAGGCAAACCTTGATTTTCTGAGTCAGAGAACATGGGTTCAAATTGCTTCTCTTCAGCTTCTTCCCTTTGTGACGTTAGACAAGTTACCTGACCTCTCTAGTCTCAATTTCTTCATCTGTAAAATCAAAGGTGCCTCTAATATATATATATATATATAGCCTCTAATGAATCTTCTAATACCAAGTATAAATCCTATGATCCAAAACTTGGAAATAATATTTAAATAGGGAAAAGAGAAAAGGATCACTATTTGAAAGATATATCTGGTATCAAGGAAAAAAAAATTTTTTTGCTTTTTGGAGGGCAATTGGGGGTTAAGTGACTTGCCCAAGGTCACATGTCTAGTTTTGTGTTAAGTGTCTGAGGCTAGATTTCAACTCAGGTCCTCCTGACTCCAGGACCTGTGCTTTATTCACTGCGCCACCCAGCCACCTCTGGCTAGCATTTATTAAGTGCCTGCTATGGACCAGGCATTGTGCTAAATACTAAAAGAGAGACAGGATCCAAAATGATCTTAACAGAGTAGAATGTTGGATTGAAACCAGTAAGACCAGCCAGCTAGGTGGTGCTAGGCTTTAAATCAGGATGATCTGAGTTCAAATCCAGATTTTGATACTAGCTTTGTGACCCTAAGTCAATTACTGTCTGCCTCAGCATCCTTATCTGTTAAATGGGGATAATAGCAACACCTATCTCCCAGGGCTGTTTTGAGGATTAAATGAGACAGTACAACATTCTTGGTAAACTTAAAAGTACAACATATATGCCAGCTGTTACTACCTATGATGATGATGATATTTAATAGGGATCAAGTCAAAGGGTGATAGATTTAGAGCTGGAAAAGAACCTCAGAGGTCATTAAAGTAAACCCTTTTCCCTTTACAGAGGAGGAAACTGAGACTCAGAGGTTGTGATTTACTCAGGGACATAGAGGCATCAAGGCAGCTTGGCAGTGCAGGGGAAAGAATGCTCAGAGTGGAATCAGGAACACCTGAGTTCAAATGTGGCCTCAAGATACTGCCTGTGTGACTCTGGGCAAGTCACTTAACCCTTTTTGCCTCAGTTTCCTCATCTGTAAAATGAGCTGAGGAAGGAAATGGTAAACCACTCCATTATCTTTACCAAGAAAACCCCAACGGGATCACAAAGAGTTGGACATGACTGAAAAATGATTGAATAACAACAATAAAGACTGTAAGAGGTAGATCAAAGATATTCTTAAACTTGGGTTAAAAAATCTCATTCACAAGTAAAAAATGGGTCACATGGTCAGATAGTCATTCAGCTAAAAAAAAACATCTTTAGGTTTTAGTGAACTGCAAACTCAATAGGAATCAATAATGTTATATGCTGCCCCCAAAAGCTTATGAGATCTTACACTGTTTTTAAAAAAGGCATATTCTGAGAACTAGGGAGGTGATACATTGATTTGGTCAGACCCCAGAGTAATAATGCTAGGGAGTAACCAGGTTGGTAGGGGAACCTAGAAATTATACTATATGTGAATCAGTTGAAGGAACTAACAATGTTTAATTGAGAGAACAGATTTCAGAGGGTGTGTGATAGCTGTGGTCACTTGTTGAAAAAACTAACTCACAAAGCCAGAGGTAGGAAAGATTACTGGCTCTAGGCTCAAAGGAGCTGTGTTCAAATTCCACTTGTAACTCTTACTTAACCAGTAGCAGCCTTAGGCAAATCATTTTATCTTTGTGGACCTCAGTTTTAGCAGCTGTAAGGTTGAACTAACTAGTATCTAAGGCCCCTACAAATTTTGGATTATTATCCAATGATTTGTTCTCCTTGACCTTGGAGTCCAATGACATGTCTGTGAAGAGATTACAGAAGGTCTGTGACTGGGTGGGGAAAGGAATTGCATCTTTATTTTTGCTAACTTCTAACTGAATACTTCCCTTGTTGTTATCATTGCTTATTTATTCATTTTTGACTTGCAAGTGAACTGGATTTTTTTTTTGTAAATTTAAAAAAATTTTAAACTTAAATACAAAATGCGAAAAGAAAAAAAAAACACATTTCCACATACACAGCAAACTGCAAGAGAGGATTCAATAAAAAAAAATAAATTTCCATTGCAAGAAAACCTATATAATAAACACTATACTTGTTTGCAAAGCTGCGTGACTTTGCTTGCTTATTGTTTTTTTTTTTTTCCTCTTCTCTGCACTTTTTACTTAATTTTTTCCCCCTCCCTCACCTCACCACCCTAAAGAAGGCTTGGAGATAGATAGACAGATTATATATATATTTATATTATTAAATTATTCTTTTTACACTTCAACAATGTTCTCACATCATAATATAATTTAAGGTCTGATACTGCTGAATCTATTTCCTTGACATATTTTCCCTCTGGTTTCTTTGAAATTCCTGACCTTTTGTTCTTCCAAACAAATTTTATTAATAATTTTTCTAACTCAGTAAAATAATTTTTTAGTAATTTAACTGGGATGACATTGAATAAGTAGTTAGGTAAAATTGTTATTTTAAAAACTATATTAGCTTTACCTACCCACGAACAATAACTATTACTTCAGTTATTTAGGATCTGAGTTTATTTGTATAAAGTGTTTTATATTTATATTCATATAGATCCTGTGTTTGTTTTGCTGGATATGCACTCAAGTATTTTATACTGTCTAGGTATTTTAAATGGTCTAAAACAATATTGAGTAATGTTGCTCACACATAGTGTAGTTTCTCTGTTTTTCACTTTTGATGAAATCTATTTTAACTTCAACTTTGTCTGAGATCATGATTACTATCCCTGCTTTTTTTTACATACTAAATTCTGCTCCTGCCCTTTTTTATCTTTGCGTGTCTCTCATTTTTATAATTTTTCCTGAAAGCAACATATTGTTGAATTCATATTTTTAATCTGTTATCAGTTTCCATTTTATGGGTAAATTCCTCCAATTCACATTCTAAGCTACAATTACTTGCTGTGTATTTTCTTCCAATTTTTCCTCACTATCCTTCTCATTCTATTTACTCTATCCCTCCTCACTCTGCTTTACTTTTACCCCCCCACCTTGCCCTCCTACTCCTTAACCTACCCACTTCTTTAAGAGGCTCTCCCTTATCCCCTATCCTCTCTACCAATGCTATCCCTTTGTCCTCTTATTTCTTTCTGAATTTAGAAGACTTTTATGTCCTTCTAGATATATATGTTGTTTCCTCTTTAACCCATTCCCCATTAAGAGTAAGGTTCTAGTACTACCTGCCCTCTCCCTATTAGCTTCTTCTATATCAATTTTTCCTTTTATGCCTCATTTGTATGAGATAATTACTCCTTTTTATCTCCCCCTACAATTTTTTGTAGAATCACCCCATCACACTCAGCCCACACCTTTCTTTCAAACTACCCAAATAATGGTGACAATCGTAAGAGTACTACTAATATTTTCATATATATGAAGTAAACAAATTGACCTTATTGAGTCCCTTACAAGTGGTTTTTAATGTTTACCTTATATTTCTCCTGGATGTTAGATGTCAAATTTTCCCTTAAGTTCTGGGGTTTTTGTCAAAAACAAACCAACAAACAAAATCAAAACCTGAAAGTCTTTGAGTTCATTAAATATCCTTTTTTTTTTTCCATTCAGAATTATACTTAACTTTGCTGGGTAAATTACCCTTGGGTATAACCCCACCTCTTTTGCTCTATGGAATATACTATTCCAAAACCTATGGTCCTTCAACACAGTAGCTGCTAGGTCTTGTGTAATACTGATTGTAGCTCCATGATATTTAATTTTTTTTCTTTTTTGATTCCAAAATTTTCTTTTTAGACTGAGAACTATGAAACTTGGCTATGATATTCCTATAAGTTTTCCTCTGGGGATCTCTTTCAGGTGTTGATGGGTGGATTTTTTCTGTTTCTACTTTACTTTCTTTTTCTAGAACTTCAGGGCAATTTACCTTGACAATTTCTTACAATATTGTATCAAAATTCTTTTTTCTTGATCATAATTTTCAGTAAGTCTGACTATTCTTATATTATTTCTCAATTTGTTCTCCAAATTGGTTGTTTTTCGGATGAATGTTTCACTTTCTCTTCTATTTTTTTTTCACTTTTTTGATTTTGTTTTATGATTTCTTGGTGTCTCAAAACTTTCCTTTGTCCTTAACTTCCCTTTGCCCAATTCTAGTTTTCAAGGAATTATTTTCTTCTTTAAGTTTTTGATTCTTTATTTGCAGTTGGTTGACTTTTCATAATTTTCTTGGTTTTCTTGGATTGCTCTTAATTTTTGTTCCTAATTTTTCCTCCATTTCTCTTATTTGATTTTTTAAAGTCCCTTTTCAAGTTCTTCTAACAACTCTTTTTGTGCTTGGGACCTTTTGATGTTTCTCATTGAAAAAGAAGGAGTCCAAAAAAAAGGGGAGCAGCTAGGTGGCTCAGTGAGTAGAACACCAGCCCTGGAGTCAGGAGGACCTGAGTTCAAATTTGACCTCAGACACTTAACACAAAAACTAGCCCTGTGACCTTGGGCAAGTCACTTAACCCCAATTACCCTCCAAAAAGCAAAAAACAAACCAAAAAAAAAAAAAAAGAAAAAGGAGGGGTCCCTTATCTTTCTCTGAATATGAACCCAGATTTTCTCTGTACTAATAGTAACTATCTATGGTTGGGTTCTTTCACCTTTGCCTATTCATTTTTATTTGTTGTTTTATTTTATTTTTGGCTGCTGTTAGTGTAATTAAGCTGTAGTCCCAAGGTATGGGGAATGATGCCCCAAGCCTCAGGTTACTTACTGTTATTTTCTGAGGTATCTCTCAGGGCCAAATCTTGGGCACTCCTCCCCACTCCTAAGCCACTGCTAGGGCCCCTAGCCATAATGTCCTGCAAATGATCTTGCTCCCTGGTATCCCTCTGGTGGCTGCAAACTACAGTTTTCCTCTGTGCTCTGGAACTGAAACCAGGGAGTCTGCTTTCCTGCAAGTGACCACAGACAACAGGGTTCCTGCCACTCCCTACTGCACTCTCCAGGTGTGTGCTAGCTCCTTCTCCCCACAGTCAGAGTCAAGGATGTCAGTCCTGGTCACACAGTGCAGGTCAGCACAGCCATGCTTAGTGTCCCTGGGCAGTGGAAGGTCCTTCAGTCTTCCCCTACTCAGCCATCAGACCCCCACACTGCACTAGGGAGATTAAGATTTAAGGCTGAGGCTGCCTCCCAAATTCAGCTGCCCCCGGGACTTGTTGTTTGTTAATTCTGCAGATTTGGCTTGCAGGTGTTTGCCCTTCATTCAAGCCAAACCTCTGCCCCTGGAGGTTAGATCTTCCCTTGGGTCTTCTCAAATTGCCTTAGGAGGACAACTGTTTTACCTAGTGTTTATTTTTGCTTCTCTGAGACAATATTGTCTTTTTTTTCTGTAGAAGAAATTTGGAAAGATGAAAATTTTCTGACTTATTTTGCCATCTACCCAGAATCCTCTCTGAATATTTTCTTTTATTATTTGAAACTTTTTTTTTCTTTTGAGAAGTGATCCATAGGATTCTACAGATCATCAAATGGTATCCATAACACAAAAAAAAGATTATGAAACTATTGACTTAGAAGCATCTCAAGTTTTTGGTCTTAGGAATTTTTACACTGTTAAAAGTTTTTGAGAACCCTTGCCCCAAGAGCTTTTATTTATTGGGTTATAGCTACTGATATTTACTACATTAGAAATAAAAACATCTTAGAAGTTAGTGCAACCATTCTGGGGAACAATTTGGAACTATACCCAGAGGACTTCTAAAACTATATATATTCTTTGACCCAACAATACCATAGTTAGGTCTATATCCCAAAGAGATCAAAGAAAAGGGAAAAGGACCTATTTATACAAAAATATTTATAGCAGCTTTTTCTGATGGCAAAGAATTGGAGATCAAAGGAATGCCCATCAATTGGGGAATGGCTGAACAAGTTGTGGCATATAACTTTGATGGAATACCATTGTGCTATAAGAAATGAAGAACAAGATGGTTTCAGAAAAACCTTCGAAGACTTACATGAACTCATGGAAAGTGAAGTGAGTAGAACCAGGAAAACACTATAAGAGTAATATTATAAGAAAGATCAGTTGTAAAAGACTTAACTACTCTGATCAAGACAATGACCCAAAACAATTCCAAAGGTCCCATGATAAAAAATGCTATCCACCTCCAGAAAAAGAACTGATGAACTCTGTATGTAGATTGAAGCCATTTTTAAACTCTCTTTATTTTTATTGTTTCATTTTGTTTGTGTTTTCTTTTACAACATGGCTAATATGGAAATAAATTTTGCATGACTTCACATGTATAATTGATATCAATTTGCTTGCCTTCTCAAGGAAGTGGGAGGGAAGGAGGAAGAGAAAGAGATGATTTGGAACTCAAAATTTTAAAAAATGTTTGTTAAAATGTTTTTACATGTATTTGGGATATTTTAATGAAATAAGTGAAAATAATTTTTAAAAATCTTAGTATTTTTATGAAAACATTTTTGACCTTGCAGATTCCTGCAAAAGGTCCAAAGGGACATACTTTGGAAAGTGCTGCCTTAGAAGAAAGAAATAGGATCAATGGATGTGTGTGGTAAAAAGGAGGTTTTAGGCCTTTTCTACTCAGTCCTGGTTAGGATATATGTAGAGCATTGTATTTAGTTCTGAGTACCACAGTCTACGAAGGGTGTTGATGAGTTTGAAGATTTCTAAGGAAAGGCAAATAGGATATGTCACATGAGAATCATTTGAAAGAACTGAGACTGTTCAGCCTGGAGAAGAGAAGTCATAAGTTAGGACTAGTTAGCTTCTACTACATTGTACTCCAGAAGTTTAAAGACGAAAGCTAAAATAATCTCTGAAGTTTGTTGTTGTTTAATTGTTTCAGTCATGTCCAATTCTTTGTGACCTCATGTGAGGTTTTTTTGGCAAAGATACTGGAAGGGTTCGCCATTTCCTTATCTAGCTCATTTTTATGGATGAAAAAATTGAGTCAAACAGGGTTAAGTGACTTGCTCAGGGTCACATAGCTAGTAAGTGTCTGAAGCCAGATTTGAACTTAGGTCTTCCTGATTCCAGGCCTGCTACTCTATCAACTTCACCCTCTCTGAATTTAGGGAATTTCTATTCTAATGGAAGGATACACCGAAGAAAAAAAAAGAAAGATAAAGTGGTGTCAAAGAAAGAGGACTGAACTGTTGGAGTAGAAACACCTAGAGATAGATAGACTAATTAAAAGAGTATTATTACAATAATGATGTAAGGTGAGTGGTGATAAATCTGAATTAGGGCAGAATAATGTTGATGGAGGCAGCCGGTAGACTCAGTGGATAGAGAGCTGGGCCTGGAGTCAGGAAGATCTGAGTTCAGATTTGGCCTCAGATACTTACTAGCCTGAGTAAGTCACTTAACTTAAGCCTTAATCCACTGGAGAAAGAAATGACAAACCACTGCAGTATCTTTACCAAGAAGACCCTGTGGATGGTGTGGCCCACAGGGGTGCAAAGAGTCAGACATGATTGGATAACAATAACATTGATAGAGGAAAGGAGATGAATAGAAGAGACGTAGGAAAAATACAGTTGGCAGAATTTTGGCAATAGAGGGGTTATGAGGAACGAAAAAGAGGGAAGGCGAAAGATTTAAATCAAAGGTTCCGTTTTATTTTTTATTATGAATCTGACAAACACCAATAAAATGAGCATTTCCACTTTTTATAGTATAGAACAGAAGGATTCTATACATGGAACTATGAATTTCTATTATGGAGAGCATGGTTTTTTCTTTTCAAGTATATATTTTATTCAACATGCATGTTTGAAATCTGTCCTGTCTGTGATTCCTTCCCTTCTCTTCTCATATTTCTTCCCCCCTCCCTCTTTTTTCTTTCCTTCATGCCTTCCACCCATCTCTCCTTCCTTCCTTCCTTCTCTTCCTTTCTTCCTTCCTCTTTCTTTCTTTCTTTCTTTCTTTCTTTCTTTCTTTCTTTCTTTCTTTCTCTCTTTCTCTCTTTCTCTCTTTCTCTCTTTCTCTCTTTCTCTCTTTCTTTCTTTCTTTCTTTCTTTCTTTCCTTTCTTTCTTCCATCTCACCCTTGGAGGAAAAAGGCAAAACCCTCATAATAAATGTGCATAGTCAAGTAAAACATGGACATCAGTCATTTCCAAAAATATGTCTCATTTTTCATCCCTCATTTTCGTGTCTTATTTCAGCATCCCTCACCACGGACATTCTGGAATGGTGGATGATCATCACATTAATCAGAGTTTTTACATCTTCCAAATTTTTAAAAAATAGTGTTGTTCTGCAAATTGTTCTTCAAGTTCTGCTCATTTCACTCAGTATCAGTTCTTGTAAGTCTTCCAAGTTTTTCTGAAACTTACTCCATTTGTTATTTCTTTAGAGGAATAATATTCCATTAATTCTATAATTTATCCAGCCATTTCCCAATTGTTGGGCACTCCCTTGGCTTCTGATACTTTTTATTTACAGTAAGAATCGTTTTATATATATATATATTTTGCTTTTTGGAGGGCAATTGGGGTTAAGTGACTTGCCCAAAGTCACACGGTTAATAACTCTGTCAAGTGTCTAAGGCCGGATTTGAACTCAGGTCCTCCTGACTCCAGGGCCGGTACACTATTCACTGTGTCACTTAACTACCCCTGTTATAAATATTTTTAAACATATGAATCCTTTTCTTCTTTCTTGATAACTTTAGGGTATAGACTTATTAACAGTATCAATGTATCAAAGGGTATGGGCAGTTAATGTATTTTGAGCCATAGTTCCAAATTGCTTTCCAGAATGACTAGGACAATTCACAGATTCACCAAAAGTGTATCAGAGTGCCTATTTTCCCAGAACCCTTCCAACACCTATGATTGAGGCTTTGTGTTTGATTAAATGGTGGTTGTCAGCCACAGAGACCGTGAGGAGGAGGAGATAATTTAGGGGGAAGAAAATGAATAAGGACAATGATTTAGGATTTTTGAAAGGAGAATTTTTTAAAATTAGTATGAGCTAGAAAATCATCAACAAATAAGAACATTTCCATATGCAAAGGTAGTTGGGAAAAAGTTGTATATAAAACCATGAATCTATTGCACACACCTTGCTTTCTGTAATATATTAAATTCAACACTGCCAAATTATATGCCCCCTTCTGAACTTCCTCTGCTCTCTTATGTGTATTTTAAAAATATTTCATTACTCCTCTTCCTCCATCCTCTCACTGTCACTTCCCTCTTATTCTTTTAAGATTTGTTTATCATTAGATATTATAGGACCCTTTCCAGGTATTTGTTGGGCTTCTTAGAGCCTTTCATGTTGTCATCATCATAACTTAATAATTCTTCCCTTTCTTATCCTAATTCATATACAAATGGATTGAATCAAATAAGATATTCATACACATGGATAGGCCAGAGGTCAAGTAGGAGATAGTGATGGTGATTTTTCTTAGCACCTTGTTAGACCTCCAAGATATAGCAAGAGGTTTCTTCCACTATTGCTAGAATTAACTTTAGACATCTTGAAGGAAGGTTTATTCTGTATATTTACTAACCATTTTGCACACCAATTTCATCCTCTATAAAATAAGGAGCATAATAATTGCCCTCCTTATTTCATAGGTTTTTATGAGCATCAAAAGAGATAAATATATATACATATATGTATATATACATATATAATTACTCTATAATTCTTTTTAAAAAACCTTTATGTTTTATTCTTAGTTTAAACTTAGAATGGTTGATGCATGGTTTTCTTTTGAACCCAATTCTTTTTTTAAAATCTATATGATTTGTAATTTTACATGAAATTTATACAGTTTGAAATTAGCAATTAGAACCATGAAATTGTTCCAAATAGGATTAAGTATCTACTTGTTTTCTGCTTGTATGTCTGTGTTCGTGTAGTGTTATCTGTAATTTCTTTCAGAAGGCTTATTGTCAGTGCTATGATGACACAGATACTCTTAATGTGGTGGCTTGATTATTTTTTAAAGTGAAATTTTATTGATGTCTTTTTTTTACATTCCCATAGTTTCTCCTAGCATCCTTCCCTCACCCCTCCCAGAAAGCCATCCCATGTAACAGAGTATTTTTAAAAGACAAAAAAAAAAAAAAAGAAAAAGAGGAAAAAATAGCTTAAGTGATCGATATATAGGAAGTCATATGTAGAACTATTAAAATCTAGTGATAACTTAAAAAGTAAATCCTTCCCAGAGAACTAGGCAATATAATTTGTTCTTGTAAGGAATAACAATTACAGGTGTACATAGATCCATGTTATTCTTACAACCTTGCAATCCACAATTCAAAGTGACTCATCAAATGCCATTGAGATACTGAGCAAAAATATTTTGAAGTATTTTACCTGAGGCGTTTTGCTCTGAGCCCAATTAAGAACAGGCAAGCAAGTAAGTCCCTTCTCACTAGATCCTGAAGAATTTATGGCACCCCAGGGGCTTAAACCTCCCTAAATCATTTGAAAAAAGTCTGTACAATTATTTTAATTAATTGAGAAAAATCCATATTAAAGAAATCGCTTTTTAAAACTAGTCAAGTATCATATTATTGTATAAATTAGCCTCAGAGGACTTAAAAATTTGGATTTGCTCCTGCCATATAGCACTTTTAACTAGAAGTCCAAAGATCTGGTACTGACTCAACCACTAACTAACTCTATTTGTATAAACTCTCTTGAACAAATCACTTTCTGGATTTTCATTTCTTTACCTGTGAAATGAGAAAATTGGACTAGATGATGTTTCTTGTTTATAATAATATTACCAATCCACTGATGTGTACTTTTTTTTTTGCTTTTTGGAGGGCAGTTGGGGTTAAGTGACTTGCCCAAGGTCACACAGCTAGTTTTTTGTGTTAAGTGTCTGAGGTTGAATTTGAACTCAGGTCATCCTGACTCCAGGGCCCGTACTGTATTCACTGTGCCACCTAGCTGCCCCTTGACATCTACTTTTATGGGAACAGAGCCATGATTTTACTGGCACAGAGAACTCCTGATGAGGAAATTCTCTATACCAATGGAAATTGGCACTTACTTTTCAATTCTTTGGGCCCTACCCACATGTAGCCAAATGGAACTACAGGAAATCACAAAATTGCTGAGTAGGTCTAAAACCAATTCATGCCATCCTCTTTCTCTGCTTTTTCTTTTTGTGATTCTTCTCTCTCTCTCTTCCTCTCTTTCTCTCTCTCTCTCTCCCTCTCTCTCTCTCTCTCTCTCTCTCTCTCTCTCTCTCTCTCTCTCTCTCTCTCTCTCTCTCTCTCTCTCTTTCTCTCTCTGTTCTCCTCCTACCTTCTAGATCTTCATTCTTATCATGCCTGTTAATTATGGATGTCCCCAAAGGTCCTGTCTTAGGTCCTCGCTTCTCTTCTATGTATACTCTCTCTCACTTGAGAATCTCATTCACCCCAATGGGTTCAATTCTCTTGAAAGATGATTCCCAGATCTGTGTCACCAGCCCTAGTCTCTTTCCCAAACTCCAATCCCACACCATTCTTACTCAACCTACATATCCAATCAGTGGTCAAATCTTGTAATTTTTTTGTCTACAAATACAGTCATCACCTAATTTAGGCCTTCATTGCTTCTTACCTGAGGGGGCCATCTCCAGTCCTTCTGATCTATATCTTGCCACTGGACCCAGATGGCTCCAGAGGAGAGAATAAGGTTGGTGACTTTGCACACCCCTGCCTCACTTAAATCCAATTCACTTGCAAGTCATGGCATCACCTTCCTGATGTCATTGGTCCTCTTCAAGAATGAAGAATGACTGAATCACTGGCAGCTGTGCAGTTTCCAGACTTCTCAACCCAAATGCCAAAGACAAAGTAAAAAGTCAGGTGGGAAACTTTGTTGGACCTGGATGTGAGAAGAGTGAAATCTGGCCCCTGCCCCTGGCAGGTAGAGATGGTGGTGGTTGTGGCAGCAGCAGCAACAACAGGAGCAGCAGCTGCTTCCAGAACTCCAGGCCCACACGTGGTAGGGGGACCAAGTGGCTGATCAGAGGGCAGTTGCAGGAATCTCTTTGCTGGTGCTGAGGCAGGATTCTCTTGCTTTGTCCTGCTTGTATCTGGATCAAAATCGTAGGTGGTGGCCCTGGGATGAGAAGGAGCACTGCTGAATTGTGGCGGCTGTGGAGAGGGAGCCTTCCTCACATTCTGAGGCAGGTGCCTAGAAATAGCTCTTACAACAGCTGTGCAAAACCCCAGAAATATGGGACACAGTACTCTCCACTCTGGAAACAGAGTTCTACCATGGCAAAGAGCTCAAAAGTCAAGTAATTGGCTGGGGAAAATGAGCAAACAGAAGTAAATAAATCAGTCTATAAAATCCTTCTTTGGTGACAAAGAAGATCAAAACCTAGAACCAGAAGAAGACAACAAAGTCACAACTCCTGCATCAGTAGCTCCAAGAAAAATATGAATTGGTCGCAGGCCAGGGAGGGGCTCAAAAAGGATTTTGAAAATCAAATAAGAGAAGTAGGGGAAAAATTGGGAAGAGAAATGAAAGTGATGCAAAAAAAATCATGAAAAACAAGTCAACAGCTTGCTAAAGGAGACCCATAAAAATACTGAAGAAAATAACACCTTAAAAAAATAGACTAACTCAAATGGCAAAAAGAGGTGCAAAAAGTCAATGAGGAGAAGAATGCCTTAAAAAGCAGAATTGACCAGATGTAAAAGAAAGTTCAAAAAGCTCACTGAAGAAAATAATTCCTTCAAAATTAGAATTGAGCAAATGGAAGCTAATGACTTTATGAGAAATCAAGATATTATAAAACAGATCCAAAAGAATGAAAAAATAGCAGACAGTATAAAATATCTCATTGGAAAATCCATTGACCTGAAAAATAGATCCAGGAGAGATAATTTAAAAGTCATTGGACTACCTGAAAGCCATAATCAAAAAAAGAGTCTAGACATTATCTTTCAAGAAATTATCAAACAAAACTGTCCTAATATTCTAGAAGAAGATGGTAAAATAGAAATTGAAAGAATCTACTGATTGCCTCTTGAAAAAGATCCAAAAAACTCCTAGGAATATTATAATCAAATTCCAGAGTTCCCAGGCCAAGGAGAAAATATTACAAGCAGTCAGGAAGAAACAATTTGAGTATTGTGGAAACACAATCAGGACAACACAAGATCCAGCAGCTTCTACATTAAGGGATTGAAGGGCTTGGAATATGATATTCTGGAGACCAGAGGAGCTAGGATTAAAACCAAGAATCATCTACTCAGCAAAACTGAGTATAATACTTCAGGGGAAAATTTGAACATTCAATTAAATGAAGGACTTTCAAGCATTCTTGATGAAAATAACAGAGCTGAACAGAAAATTTGACTTTCAAATACAAGAAACAAGAAAATCATGAAACAGTAAGCAGGAAAGAGATATCATAAGGAACTTATTAAAGTTGAACTGTTTACATTCCTATATGGAAAGATGATATTTGTAACTCATGAGATTTTTGTCAGAATTAGGATAATTGAAGGGAATATACATATACACCTGTACACATATGTATGTATGTATATGTACATATGTGTATAGGTGTGTATATGTGTATGTATATATGTGTGTGTGTATGTATGTATAGCTAGACAGAGAGCACAGGGTGAGTTGAAAATGAAGGGATGATATCTAAAAAATAAAGTTAAGAGGTGAGAGAGGTATATATATTGGGAGAAGGAGAAAGGAAGAGATAGAATGGGGTAAATCATCTCACATAAAAGAGGCAAGAGAAAGCTGTTACAATTAAGGGGGAGAGCAGGGAGGTGAAAGGGAATGGGTCAACCCTACTCTTGTTGGATTTGTCTTAAGAAGGGAATAACATGACACTCAATTGGGTATTTTACCCTACAGGAAAGTAGGAGGGAAGGGGATAAGAGGGGCATATGATAGAAGGCAGGGCATAGTCAGCAGCAAACACTTTTGAAAAGGGACAGGGTCAAAGGAGAAAATAGAATAAAAGGGGAGTGAGATAGGATAGAGGGAAATATAGTTAGTCTTTCACAATATGATTAAGTTTGCATAACTACAAATATATAACCTATATTGAAGAGCTTGTCTCCTTTTATTTTATTTTTTTATTTTTAAAGCAATTGGTGTTAAGTAACTTGCCCAAGGTTACATGGCCAGTTATTTTGTGTGGGTGTTAAGTATCTGAGGCCAGAACCAATGTGCTCTCACTCACTGCCCACCTAGCCTCCCCGAATTGCTTGTCTTCATAATGGGGATGAGTGAGGAGGGAAGAAGGGAGAGAATCTGGAACTCAAAGTTTTAAAAACAAATGTTAAAAAATTGTTTTTACATGTAACCAGGAAATAAGATATACAGGCACCGGCGTATTGTAAGGGGGAAGGGGCTAAGAGGGAGGATATAGGGGGGATATAAGAGAGGGTAGACTTGGGGAAAAGGTAGTTGGTATGCTTGCCATTTAGGGGTGGTGGGTAGGAGTGAGATAGGGAGAAAATTTGGAACTCAAAATCTTATGGAAATGAAAAATAAATAAATAGAAAAAAAGAATGAAGGACAAACAACGACAATGGTTTCTTACCTGAACTAAATTTTTTTCTTTTTGAAGGGGGGAGGGTAGGGTAATTGGGGTTAAGTGACTTACCCAAGGTCACACAACTAGTAAGTGTTAAGTTTCTGAGGCGGATTTGAATTCAGTCCTCCTGATTACAGGGCCAGTGCTCTATTCATTGCACCACCTAGCCACCCATTACCTGAACTATTTTAATAGTCTTCTAACTGAAATTACTGCCTCAGGTTCTCACTTCTCCATTCTACTTTTCATACAGCTGCCAAAGTGATTTTCCTAAAGCATAGCTCTTACCAAGTCTCTCCTCTTCTCAATCAACTTTAATGACTCCCTATTATTTCTAGGATTAAATATTAACTTGTATCTTTGTCATTTAGTTTTTCACAACCTGGCCCCTTCTTATCATTTCAGGCCCCTTACACATTATGCCTCCATCTAACAACTGATTTTCTGAAAAAGAAAAAGAATGTATACAAGACACACTTTTAAGTTTAATTCACATTATTCACTTTTAAGCTTAATCTGTATTACTTATATTTTAATCATCGCTTTCTTAAGTCTAGATAATCAGCAAAATAATAAATCAAGTCCTGATTTATAATGTTTGGTGATTTCTGAGGTATAAATATTCGTACTCCAAATTTAATAGTCAGATCTCATAAGCCTATTTGAGCTGGTTCTAGCATACCCCTGATATATACTCTGCATTTTAGCCAGAATGATTTTCTTGCTATGCCTCACATGTACCTTTACACTGACTTTTTATTGCCTTTGATATTTGACTAGAATTCTTACTTCTCTTCAAAACCTTGACTTTCTTTAAAACTAAGCTCATCTTCTTCAGGAGAACTTTCCTGATCTTCCCCAGCTGATAGATCATTTTCCATCCATCTACTTCATATGTATCTTGTACACATTTATTTATGCATACGTTGTTTCGTCTGTTAGAATATAAGCTCCTTTAGGGCAGGGACTATTTGTGATTTTTATTTATATCTCCAGCATTCGGCAATGTCTAGCACATTGTAAGCACTTAACAATACATGCTTATTGATTGGCTGGTTAGAGAATTGCCTTAAAGGATAAATATTGATGTAATTAGTAATTAATATGGAAGTTAGTTAATATGCATTAATTAAATGCCTACTATGTATCAGGCCCTGTACTAAGTGCTAGAGATACAAAAAAGGGCAAACTGCCTTCAAGGAGTTCACAGTCAAACGGAGCAGTCCACAATCTAAATTAAAGGTTAGATAACAAATTTTAAAATAAAATATTGGTCATTTGGGAATTTTCTGTTATTTTTCATTGTATGTACCTAGCTTACTGTCTTTTAGTATGAATAATCAGTAATTGACTCCATATAAAATAGGAAATGTATTCAATTAGACTTAACATATGTTTATTAAACATCCATAGGGATGTTTGGGGACATAATTAGACATGATACCTACCTTTGTGGATTTGAATAGGGAGAAATCATAGTACAAACATAATTTTAATACAAAATAATAAATACATTAGAGAGGTAGAAAGAGACGTAAAGAGGAAAGAAAGGGTATTGTAGTAGAAAGAATATAAGATCTGGAATGAAAGAACCTGAGTAGGAATCTGAGATTTATGTCAGGGTAACTTTGATCAAGTAATGTAACCTCTCTGGGCCTTAGTTTCCTCATCTGTAAAAAGGAATGAGGGGGTTGGCCTAGATGACCTCTTTTAAGGTGCTTTCAATCTCTAGATTTATGATACAACATCAAATGGAAGGATATCACTCAAGAGGAAGCATTTGAGATGGGCTCTAACGTATGGGTAGGAATTGAACATTAAACATGAAGAGGGAAGACATCTCAGTCATAGGGTACAATGTAAACAAAGGTTTAGACTATTTCAGGCAAGCAAGAAATGTTCAGGAGATAGGGCAGGCAACTCTGGTGGGAACATAGAATATGCAGAGTGCAATAATAATGTGAGATAAAGCTAGAAAGATAGGGCGGCAACAGTAGGGTAGAAGACCTTGAATACCAGATTAAAAAAAATTTTTAACTATACTTGGTAGGAAAGAGGGAACTTTCAAGCAGAGAAGTGATATGGCCAGATCTGTGCAGAAGGAAGATTCATTTGACATGGATATGGAGGAAGTATCAGAGATGGTACATACTGGAGGGGGGAAGGTCTATTGCTATAGTGCTGGTGGGTGGTGGTGGTGGCAGTAGAGAGAAAAAAGCTAGCAAAGAAATGCAAGTACTGTGTATGCATTTTAATTGTCATGTTGATGGGGGATGGCAACAGGAACTCTGATCCTTATCAGAGACCAGAATGCCTGCGATTCAGTCTGAAAAGAATTCAGTAGGCCCAAGCAGACTTGGAGTCAGAATTGTAAAAGTTTATTGTACACTTTACAGCCGGCAAGTGTCCTTAGGGGTCTTGCAAGTTTATTGTTACGTTGTACAGTGGGCAAGAGTTCTTAGAGAACCTGCAAACTTAAAGATGACATAGGCATAGTTTTAAAGAGTCTAGGCAATTAATCAGATGTCAATTATGCTAACTAGGTGAGTAAGGATGGGATTAGGGAGGAGTTAAGGAGTGGTCAGGGCTTAAAGGAACATGCACTTTTAAAGTCAACTGTGCAGGCGTATTGCCCATAATTCACTGGGAAATAGCCCAAGGTGGGGCTACCTGGAGGTGTGGTTTAGTGACTGAAAAGTCAAGGGCTGACTGAGAAGTGCCCAGTCTTCGACCCATCAGTGTCATGTTTGACAAGATGGATGTTGGGAACCAAGGCTAAGGGAGCCTCAGTATGTGTATAATTGGCTAAGGAGTTAACCTATAGATAGGGCATTGAAGGATTCATGGGACAGCTGACCACTTACTAAGGGGAGATAACATTTGCCTAAGCTAAAATGTTTATAGATGGTTTAGTTCATAGGTGTAGCTTGTTATTGTTCCAAGCAGAGATACACAGTTCATGAGTTGTTGCTGGGCAGAGTACAGCAGGGGGAAGGGGCAGAGTTAATGCTCTGAGGCTGGGGAGGGGGGAAAGTGTGATTTTACAGACTGATTTTACAAATTGATTTTACAAACTGATGTTACAAACTGATATTACAAACATAGATCCCAAGCACCCCATCAGTGTTATTATTATAAACTTGACAAACATCAATAAACATGAAAAAAAAAACCCTCATTAATCTCCAGTATATTCCATTTGGACTTTTGTATATTTCAAATATAAAATGATAATTCCAACACTGCCTACTTGTTTCTGTCCCTTTATGAACTTTCTTCTGTTTCTCATAATTTTTTTTTGGAAGGGGGAAGGCAGGGCAATTGGGGTTAAGTGACTTGCCCAAGGTCACACAGCTAGTAAGTGTTAAGTGTCTGAGGCTGGATTTGAACTCAGGTCTTCCTGACTCTAGGGCTGGTGCTCTTTTCTCTCTCTCCCTCTCTCTCTCTCTCTCTCTCTCTCTCTCTCTCTCTCTCCCTCTCCCCCCCCCCCCGTCTCTCTCTCTTTCTCTGTCTGTCTCTTTTATCTCTCCTTCTTTCCTGTTTAAGCCAAATAGTGGTATTATACATTCAAAATGCATGCAGTTTAGTGACTTTAAGTTTATAGTTCCAAATTATTGACTGGTTAGAACTCTTCACCGCTTCACTGACATATAATTAGAGTTATTACTTCCCATAGCCCATTAAATTATTGTCACCCCCCCCCCCTTTTGGGCATTTTTGTCAATCTGATGGATATGTGGTGGCAGGTTAGATATTTAAAAAATTTTCATTTCTTAAATTTCTTCCCTTGAGAACTGCCTGTTCATATTGTCTATTTATCTATTGCAGAATGTCTCTTCCCCTTGTATATTTGTATGAATTTTCTATGTATCTTGGATTGCAGACATTGTTCAGAGAAATGTGTAACAATAAAAAAATTACTCTGAATCTTGTATAGTGCCTTCTCTTATAGGAAAGGTCATGATTTTTCTCCCAGTCTTTTTCAAATGTTTCAGATCATGAACAGGCTCCCTAACTCTGTTCTTTGCCCAATGGTGACCTCCATTCCTTCTACCCACTTTCAGGGTCATCCGTCATCCCTCTTCTGGCTGTGCTCTCCTCCTTTCCATATCTTGACTCCTTGGTGAATCAGTTCATCTCTATATGTCTCTTTATTATGCCTTGCCAACCCCCCAACCTTAGATTACTCACCCTAATCAATCTCCAAATTTTAACTACTCCTACCTTCAATACTCTTGGTTATTGAACAGAACTATAGAAGACCATTAAACAATTTTGATTATTTCTGCAACAAATTTTATGTTGCATAAAATCTCTACATTCACTCTTTTTATTGTTAAATTTTTTATTTAAATTATTTATTTACTTTTAGTTTACAACATTCAGTTGCACAATCCCTTGAGTTTCAAATTTTCTCCTCCTCCCTCTCCTCCTCCCTCCCCCCTATGGTGGCGTGCAATCAAAATCAAATATATTCACTACAAATACCTTCACATTGAACATTAGTCAAGTTCTACATTCACTCTTTTTTTTTTTCTTTTGCTTTTTGGAGGGGGGAAGGTAGGGCAATTGGGGCTAAGTGACTTGCCCAAGGTCACATAGCTAGTATGTGTTAAGTGTCTGAAGCTGGATTTGAACTCAGGTCCTCCTGACTCCAGGGCTGGTGCTCTATTTACTGTGCCACTTAACCGCTCCCCTACATTCACTCTTGATCTCATCATATGCCATATCATCCCATCTTCTCTAGCATATTGCCCTCTCTGTCAACCCTGCTGTTACTATTCTTCAATCTCTTCCTTTCTATTGGCTGCTTCCTTTTGCCTACAAATATACTAGTTAATATTTATATAGCTCTTACTATATTCTAGGCACTGTGTTAAACACTTTACAATTTTTTTTTTTTTGCCTTTTTTGGAGGGCAATTGGGGTTAAGTAACTTGCCCAAGGTTACGCGGCTAGTTTTTTTGTGTGGGTGTTAAGTGTCTGAGGCTGGAATCGAACCCAGGTCCTCCTGAGCCGGTGCTCTACTCACTGCGCCACCTAGCTGCCCCCCACTTTACTGTTTTTATCCCATTTGATCCTCACAGCAATCCTGGGAAGTAAGTGCTATTATTATCCCCATTTTACAGATAAGGAAACTGAGGCAGACAAGTTAAATGACTTGTCTAGGGTCACACAACTAATAATGATCTGAGGCTGAATTTGAACTTAAGCTCTCCTAACTCCAGGCCCAGCATTCTATCTACTGCGCCACCTAGAGGCCCACATCTTTGCTATCTTTAATCCCCTCCCCCTGACCCACACAGCTGACCATACCCACTATTGCCCTCCCCTTGTTTGCTAAACTCCTTGAGAAATTGCCCTGGGTACACTAACATCTGGTTACATTCATATCCTATAATTTATTCAGTCATTCCTCGATGAGCACCCTCCCACCCATTAGTTCCTAGTCCTTTGTTACTACAAAAAGAGCTGCTAAAAATGTTTTTTATGCATATGGGTCCTAATCCTCTTTGATTTCTTTGGGATATAGACCGTATAGTTGTATTGCTTGCTAAAAGGGTATGCAAAGTTTAGTAACTTTTGGGGCATAGTTCCAAATTGATTTCTGGATTGTCTTGACTAATTCACAGCTCTGCCAACAGTGCTCAAATGTTCCTGTTTGCCCACAGCTAGTCCAATATTCATTATTTTCCATTTTTGTCAGTTTTTGCCACTCTGATACTTTAATTCCCATTTCTCTAATATTTAGTGATTTGGTGCATTTTTTTTTTCCATTTGGCTACTGATACTTTGGATTTCTTTCTTTAAAAAATTAGCCATTCATATCCTTTGACCATTTACCAATTGAAAAATGGTTCTTGTTTGTTTCAGTTTCTATCAGTTCCTCATATGTCTTAGAAATGAGACCTTTATCAGAAAACTTAATACAAAAGTAATAAATACCTACTGACTATCTGACAAGCTTGACTGTTGTGGCTGGGAAGGGACACAAAAACCTAAGGATTTATGCCTTGTTGAATCATGTGATCTTCAAGACACATCCAAGACAAGTACCAAGAAAGCCCCTTTTGTAATTTTGGCCTAGGAGTCTATATGCCCCTGCATAGTGGTTCTATACCATACTTAGGGAGAGCAGGGCTTATTACTACATGGTTCTTTCTAGCTGAGTAGCTCTAATCTTATATGGCAATTTTTGTCTAGTATCAGGGGCTATTTAGCCTCCTCAGGTGATAAGTATCTAAATAACTCATTTAAATGACTGTGTGTATGTCTTTACTGGTTTTTAATTGAATTCTAAAAAATAGATTGTATTTATATCTTGTTTTTATAAGTCCTACATCCCTTTTTCCTTTTTCAAGACAGCAAGCAGTATTTAGCTTACTACATATCAGGCACTGTGTTAAGTGTTAGGGATACAAAGTAAGCAAAAAAAATGTTTTCCCTGAAGGAGCTCATGTTCTTGTATGCAAACAATTATGTACATACAAGATCTGTACTGGTTAAATTGGAAGGCACTCAAATTAAGAGACAGTAGGAGAACCTTAATGCAGAAGGTAGCACTTTAATGGTTCTTGAAAGAAGCTACACACTCATTGTTTCAGGGAGTAGATATTTGCCCTGGGAATAGGACTATGTTCTATCACAATTAAGGTAAAGGAATTTGGAATCCATGGTAACAGATTGTTTATCCAGAGACCTTTTCATTTTCAGAAATAGCTAAAAGCAGTAATTGAAAAGTGTTATCATTCATTCTCCTTTCCCCCCACCCTCCCACCCAAAGTAAGGGGGCTGAGGGAATTTCTGGGAAGCAAAACAGCTTTCCCCTTCCAAGGACCTGTGAGTGAGGCAGTGAATCTGTTTGTAGTGGGTCAGCAAGGGAAATTCCCATACAAAAATGTAGACACTTGGGTTTCTTAGCTGTCAGCCCTCAATCACTCTGAAGCCTACAATTTTCTAATATTATTTCTTTCCAGGTGTGTTTCTGGGGCTTTGTATTATTATTTGCTAAATATATTAAAATCCTGGGACACTTTGCCTTTTAGCTTAGGGACCTTTCCTGTTTTCCATTTAAACACCATATAAATTTAGTCCTTTGCTGGAGAAAGGAATATACTCAGGTCCCATGTTGACAGAAGTCATCTTGCCCAGTTGGGAGCTATATATCTTTTTTTTCCCCAAATATTTATTTTTATTTTTCATTTAAGAAGTTTTAAAAATTATTCTGTACCTTCCACTACCCTTCTCTCTTCCCCTACCTCCCACTGAACAAATGAAAAACAAAATAAAACAAAATGAAAAACAAAACCTTCAATCCATAGCTTCATAAGCTGGCAAAACAAATGACCACATTAGCTATGTCTGAGAATGTATGTCTCTTCCTGGATTTTAAGCTCATAATTTCTCTCTCAAAGAGGTGAGTGTCATGTTTCATCTTTATTCTATTGAACTTCAGGTTCATCATTGCATTGATCAGGGTTCTAAAACCTTTTAAAATTGTTTTTCTCTGTTATGTTATCATTGTATAAATTTATTTATTTCTTCTCTCTTCACTCTGTGTTCATTAAAAATTTCCTAAGAAAGTTTCCATTTCATCATTTTTATGGTACAATAATATGTTCTATTACATTAATATGTCATAACTTGTTTAGTCATTCCCCCATACTAGGACACTCCCTTAGTTTCCATTATTTGGTTATCATGAAAGTAACTGCTTTAAATATCGTTGCATATGTTGATCTTTTTTCCTCTTTTTCCTTTGGGGTATTGGCATAGTAGTGGTATAGCTGTGTTAAAGGGTATGCAGAGTTTGGGAACTATAGAGTTCCAAATTAATTACCTTCACAGAACAACTGGGAATAGCTGATAAGTCTGTCCACTGCTTTGCTATTGCTTCTCCAATATCTATCATTTTCCTCTTTTGTACTTTTTGCCAATCTAATAGATATGAGGTCAAAGTTGCTTAAAAAACATTTTAATCAGTCAAAATCCTCATTCTTGTCCTCCCACTCCAACACTCTGTCATCACCCTAAAATACAAGAAAAATAAAACCCATTTCAAATGATCAGTACAAATTTCCACACTGGTCATGTCCAAAATTATTTTTATCTCATTCTGCATTCTGAATTGCATGCTGCTATATCAAGAAATAGCTAGTGAGCTTCATCTTTAGTGGTCTGGAATCATGGTTGATCATTACCCTGATAAAAGTTTTACACAATGCTCTTCTATCACATTTATATACAATTTGTTCATCCATTTTCCAATTAATGGGCACTCCCTCTACTTCCCATCCTTTGTTACTTTATTTTTTTTTTTTAATAAGCAATCGGGTTTAAGTAACTTGCTCAAGGTTACACAGCCCAGTTATTTCTGGGTGGGTACTAAGTGTTTGAGCCCGGATTCAATCCCCAGGTCATCCCGACACTGGGGCCAGTGCTCTTACTCACTGAGCCACCTGGCCACCCCTCTTTCTTACTTTAAAAAGATGTATATATATATATATATGTGTGTATATATATATTTATATGTATATTCTTAGTTTGTTTTGTTTAGAACTAATCCCTCCCTTAATCTAACTTCTATTTCCTTCTTCTCCCTTCTCTTCCCTCCAATTTTCTTGCTGAGTGAAATGTATTTCTGTACCTGACTCCTCTGTGTGTGTGTGTGTGTGTGTGTGTATGTGTGTGTTTTTCCTTCTTTTGACCAGTTCAGATGAGAGTGAGGTTCAAGTGTCAGCCTTTCCCCCTACTCCGTCTTCTTTGTTTATATAAGTGTTTACTTGTGTACCTTGATTATGAAAAATAATTTTCTTTACCTCCTCTTGCCACCTTCCCCTCATATATTCTTCTTCTCCTTTTCCAGTCTTTTCTCAATATCATAAAGATATAACAGAACCACTCCCAGACCTTGTCTAATTTTTATCATGATGATAGAGTTCAAAGACTGCACATACCTAATCTAACCTTATCTGAATATAGTTTATCCTTGTTTCATCTTTTATTATTGTTTATTCATGTTTATCTTTTTATACTTCTCATCACTCTTACGTTTGAACTTCAAAGTTTGTCAAGAATGCTTGGAAATCCTCTACTTTATTAAAGGTCTTTAACCCCTATAAGATCATATTTAGTTTTGCTGGATAAGTTATTCTTGGCTGTAGGTCTATATCTTTTGCCTTGTGGAAAATTGTATATAGAATTTTCTTCTCCTTTATAATGGTGGCCACTAAATAATGTGTGATTTTAACTGTGGCTCCTTGATACTTGAATTCTTTTTTCTGGCTGCTTGTACTATTTTTTTCTTTTTTCTGTTTTGCTTTTTGGAGGGAGAAAGCCAGGGCAGTTCATGTTAAGTGACTTGCCCAAGGTCACATGACTACTAAGTATTAAGTATCTGAGGTCGGATTTGAACTCAGGTCCTCTTGACTCCAGGGCTGGTGCTCTATCCATTGCACCACCTAGCCACCCCACTATTTTTTCTTTTGGGTTTTGACTATAATGTTTCTGGGAGTCTTCATTTGGGGATTTCATTTAGGAGGTGACAGATAGATTCTTTCTATTTCTGTCTTGCCTTCTGGTTCTAAGATAGCTAGACAGTTTTCTTTTAAGATTTCTTGAAATGTGATGTCTAGGCATTTTTTTGGGGGGGAGGGGTCATGTTTTTCAGATGTCCAATGATTCTTAAATTTTCTTCCTCCTCAATCTCTTTGATTCTTTCCCCGAAGAAACTGGTCTCTTTTTTTTTTTAGGTCAGTTATTTTTGCTTTGAGATACTTTACATTCTCTCCAATATTTTCAGTCTTTTGACTTTAATATTTCTTGTTACCCTGTGCAGTAATTGATTTCTATTTAGCCCATTTTAATTTTCGGCAAGTTCATTGTATGGACAAAATTTTACACCTTTTGTGCCAAATTGTTAATTCCCTTTCCAATTCTTTCCTCTATAACTCATTTCTTTTCCCATTTTTTTCCTCAAGTGCTCTCTTTTCATTGATAAAACAGTTTTAAAAAAAACTCTTTTAACTCTTGCTTTATTTCTTCTAGGAATTCTAGTTGAATTTGTGCCTAAGCTGTGTTTTTCTTTGAGGCTTTGCTTATAGATGTTTTGGAGCCATTCCATCCTTCAAAGTTTGTATCTTGTGCTTCCCTGCAACCATAATAACTCTTTTTGGTGGAGTTCTTTTTTTTGTTTACTTATGCCTTCATCCTTCTTCCTGAATTCTGACTTAATGTTAGGACCTAGCTCTGCTATACTCTTGGAGGGATGGTCTGGGCTGTTCCTGTGCTTGTTTTCTTGTGGATATTGAGTGTTGTGTTATTCTAGGATTTCAGTGACAATCTGAGACCTGCAAGCTCCCAAACTGGTCTGGTCCAGGGTGAAGTTTGATTGTTTCCCACATGGTCTGATCTCTGCAAGTTACTGACCTGGGTTTGGGTTTGAACAAGAGGAGACTACTGCTGAACTCTGTCTGCTTTATCAGTCCACTGGAAGCTCTTCTGGTTCAGAGTAGCAGCACTTTAGGTTACCCTTTGGGATTCCAGCCCTGGTTATTCCTCTGCAGGTTGGGCTAGATTCCAGAACTGAGATCTTATCCTTTGCTTGGACTCTGAACCACACTGCTGCTTGCCTTCTGAGCTTTTTCCTTTCTTGTTACACTGCTGGGTGTCTTCCCACCAGGGTACTTCTCTATCTGCCCTGGATCTATGACCTGGAACTGAGTTCTATAGTGGGTGATAAAACTGCCAGCTCTCACTTGTCCCTGTTGGTGTGCTTTGGAATGGGTCTGTTGGAATTGGTACTGTTCTGGATCTTCCTCTTGTCCTGAGGCACAGCCTGTTCCTGGATGCTGTTGTACAGTGCCCCTGGCAGCCCTCAATGTCTGAAGACCTCTTTGTCTCCCTGTGACAAGCTAGGTTAGAAAAATGACTCACTGTGACTTTTTTTTTCTTCCCCATCAGGATTCAATCTGTGCATTTTTTAGATCTGTTTGGAGGAGTTTTGTGGAGGGGAAACTCAGCTGTACTGCTTCCTTAAATTGCATTTCTCTAATCATTAGTGATTTAGAGCATTTTTTTTTTTTAAAGCAATCAGGGTTAAGTAACTTGCTCAAGGGTACACGGCCAGTTATTTCTGGGTGTGGTGCTGAGTATCTGACCCCGGATTTGATCCAGGTCATCCCAACACTGGAGCTGGTGCTCTTACTCGCTGAGCCACCTGGCCGCCCCTGAGCAGTGCAAGTATTGGTGTCCTCATTTTACATATGAAGAAACTGAAGCTCAGGAAAAAAGTAAACTGACTAGTAACACCACAGACTTCTAGGTTTTTCTGGTTCTGAGTCCAGTCCCTTTACACTATGGCAACCGCTTTTAAAATATTCCTTCAATTAAACAAACATTTATTAAGCATTTACTATGTGCAAGGTACTGTGCCAGATGCTGGGGACACAAAGCAAAAAAAAAATGTAAGAAGTTTAATTTGTAATAGAAAAATATATCATGTACTCATATAAGTAAATGTAAAATAATTTGAGAAAGGAGGTAATGCTAATTGCTCAGGGCAGCAAAGAGGTGGCATCTGATCTGACCTTTGAAGGGAGAATTATGAAAAATGGCAAATAAGAAGGAGTACATTCAAGGTATGAGGAGGGCAGCTTTTGTGACTGTGGAGAGGCAGAAGATATAGCATTTAGTATAGAGAATAGCTAGTTGTCCCACTCAGGCAGAAAGTAGAGTTCACAAAGTTGTAATAAGCTGAGAATAGAAAGATACAACAATATTCAATGGATCTGTGGTCTTGTCAACAGGAATAGCCGTTCCAGAGCCCCACTCATTAATGCTTCCTCATCCTGTGCAACAATTTACATGTCTTTCTATAAATCCATAGAGGATCCACCTGATATCCTGGGACCTTCCTCTCAATTGTTTAGAATTAATTTCATATAAATACACGTAACAGAGAGCATGGGGTAGAACATATCCCCTGGCTCCTTTTTGATATACCACATGCTCTGGGTTTTTGCTAAAATGACGTAAGTGACCAAGCAGTTCTTGATTGTTCTCCATGTGTCCCCATTACTGGGGATTGTGTCAAAAGTGATTGGTGACTGAAATAGGAAGCAATCTGGGCTATAAGGAGCAAGTAGAGCTGGCTTCCTCCTTTTTTTTTTTTTTTTTAAAAAGACCTCTTCTTTGGAAAATTGCAAACACTCATTTTCTTTTGGACTCCCAGTTAAGTGGTTATGGTGGTGGGTTTCTTCACCCACTCTCTTACTCCTCAACTCTCCATTGGCAACAATGGAAACTTCATGTATAAGATGGCAGGAAGAACATGTACTTGCCTGGCAGAGGCTGATATAGGACCTCAAGTCCTTGGCAGCTGCATCTATTTTGTGTTTCTTTTCCTGAGTCAAGGACACCAAACAGTAGCCCATGAAATGCATGTTTCCAGCCCTGTTAGTTACTTTTTGAGTTTGATAAGATAGGAACTTGCTACCAAGCAGGGTGTGAGTTTCACAACACCTTCTTGGAGCAGGGTACCATCAACAGGAGTATTATGCAACTGAAAGGACTAAAAAGTCTGGAAGAATAAGCCTGAGGTGAATGTGAAATACATAATTAGTAGTCAGTCCTACAGTTATCTTTACCTCTCAAGAGAGTTTAATGGCAATGATGTGTTAATTTTTTAAGTGTCTATAAATCTGTGCTTATAGGTCCAGCACTTAACACAATGCCTGGCACATAGTAGGTGCTTAGTAAGTGTTTATTGACTCAACTATTTACTTTTGCATTTTAAATTTTTTTTCATAGAGGAAATAGCTGACTTATAACTGATACCCACTTTGTTCACTGAGGACCTTGTTAATCTCTTTTAGGGGAGACCTCAGGCTATAGTTGAATTATGCAATCCATAAAAAGCACCCCATCTTTTCTATATATATGGGTCAGGTTGCATGTTTGCCCTGAAAATCCTTTCTTTTTGGTTCATTTTATTCATGTCTATAGCTGATAATCTCAAAACTATTACTTAGATCTAGATCTCCATAGAGGTGTGTAAAAAGGTTTCCAGCTTTCATTTAAAACCTTAAGGTAACAATGCTATGAGAAAGAAGGAGTAATTACAAAGGACCAAGAATAGATCATGCCAAATGAACCTCATTGCCTTTTTTGACAAAATTTACTAAACTGATAAATGAGGGGAATGCTGTAGATATGAGTTTACCTTGATTTAAGCTAAGCTTTATAATGTCTCATACTATTCTTGTGGAGGAGGTGGAAAGGTGTGAACTAGGCAACAATAGCATTAGATGGATTTAGAATTTTTAGAATTGGTTTGTACGTCCAGACTAAAAGAGTAGTTGGCAATGGTTCAGTGTCAATGTGGAAGGAGGTATTTGGTTGTGTACCCCCCAGTCATCTGTGTTTGACCCTGTACTATTTCATATTTGGCTTGCTAATCACATTTGTAGATGAAACAAAACTTGTAGGGACATCTAAATGCACTGGCTTAGTCAGAATCCCCAAACTTTTGATCAGGGTCTGCTATATATTGTTTCACAGAATGTAAGCTTTTTTAGGGTAATTCCTGTTTCACTTTTGTCTTGCTAGCCCCAGTTCCTAGCACAGTGCACAGTTCAGGCACTTAATAAATGCTATCTGGTTGATTGCTAGAGAGGCAACCCCAATGCTGCTACTACCCAAGAACTCCTTCTGTCAAGAGAAGTCTCAAAGAACTTAGCATTCTTCAGAAAATGGGTCCTAGACTCTTACATTTGGGGTTACTAGAGAGGTATCCCTGAGGCTTGTAGTCAGAAACTCATCTTTGCTAGATTTTAATTGGAGAGTAAGTGCCTCTCTCCTTTCTGATACTCTTGCAGCAACTCTTCTCCTGGTTTGGTGGGAAGCTAGTAATGGGATGAAGGTAGGGGTGAAAAACCTTTAGTTTTGGAATTAGGGGACATGGGACACTCCTTTACTAGTTCTGTGCATTTGGGCAAGTCATGACCATTCTGAGCCTCAGTTTCTACATCTTTTATATAGAATAATATTTGTATTGGTTTTGTCAGTTGTTCCTAAGTAAAGTGCTTCATAAACCCTAAAGTAGTATAGGAATGAGTTTACTGTATTATGGATTATCAGTCAACAGGGTTAACAAATATTTGTCAGCCAACTAGCATTTATTAAGGATTTAGGTACCAAGTACACCTGAGAATAACAAAAAAGGCAAATACTGGATTCTGTAAGGAGCTTACAAAGTAGTGGGAGAGCCAGCCTTCCAACAGCTATGTACATACGAGATATGTACCGATAAGATACAAGGCTATGGTTGTTCTTGGGGTAATATAGTATTAGTTTTGAATTGTAAGTAAAACATTTATAGAAAAGGGCATTCCATCTACAAGTGATCAGTAGATGCTAATATTTTCCCTTTTTAAACAAGGGAATATACAGGATAGCTGGCCCTGCCTACAAATGAAGAAATAATTTGAAATGCTTAAATTGGTGTGATCTATTTTTATGTAAAATTCATCAAAATATGTATACATACTTTAAAAAGTAACAATATAATCTCGGGGAACTTGCTTTCACATTATATTAGGATTTTCGGAAGACAAGGAACGGCTTAATCAACTCTGTTCAGCCATTTCTCCCGCAGTTTGGGGAACGAACTTTCCTCCCCCTATTTGCAGCGTCGCATGACTCGATTTCAAACACGGTCCTAACTAGGAGGGTTTCCAGGTTTCCCCTCCAAGAATGGAGTCTCAGCGTCGCTCTTGGAGAGACGTCTACTGCTGCCTGGGGGCCATGGAGTGACCCTGCTTTCCTGGAGGGGTAGGGTGGCTCCGAGCCTCATGTGTGCGTCCATGCACCAGACCTGCCGCCAGGACGCAGCTCCTAGGTTTTGCTGTTTACTTTCGGGCAGCAAGTCCGCTTTCACCTCCTCCCTCCTCTACGTCCAGCAGACGCTCTCGAGAGTTTGGAGAAACTCCCGCCGCCCGCCGCCCGCCCCCGGGGCTTTTCCCCGCCCTGCTCCGCAGACTAGCGAGCCTAGGGCACAACTTCTAATTCGGGCGTGTGGGTGAATCTGGGGAGGAGTAACAGGCGGCCGTCCACGCCGTAGAGCCGGCCAGAGAAGGGCGTGGCGCTCTGGTGGAAGGGGCGGGTCGGTTTCGGCCTCTCGCATTTCCTGTGACAGGGGCAGCTCCGGCCCCCCCCCCTCCCCCCTCCGGCTCGGAGCGGGCGGCCCGACTATTTCCTGAATCGCGGGAGCGTAGGGAGGGCCCTAGCGGGACTGTACCATTATGACAAGGTGGGTGTGGGGGGCGCCGGAGAAGGAGGAACGCTCGGGCTATTCTCGATGACGACGCCATCACGAAGCGCTGCACCATCCCCACCTAGGACTATGCTGGGAGTCGTGGGGAGGAGGGTTTGCCTAGAAAGAGGGTGAGAAAGGGCCCCTGGCTGGCGGCACTTTCCGGCCGTGCGCACACCCCCACGCGGTTCCCCTCTCGGGGGCTCTCAGTGGTTCCACCCAGGAGGCAGGCTTCTCTCTCCCAGTTTTCTGGTCACCCCGGAGCGCTCGGGACTTGCTGGATCGCGGGGACGGCCGCGAGAAGCTGATATGTCGGTGGCGTTCGCAGCTCCGCGGCAGCGGGGTAAGGGAGAGATCACTCCCGCTGCGATTCAGAAGGTAAAGCGGCGCTCCGGGGAGACGGGCTGGGGGGAAAGCAACCCTCTGGGGGCGGGCCTGATTGGGAAGCGTCTGTGTTTCTGCGCGCGCGCGCGTGTGGGAAAAGCGGAGCCGTGGGTCGTGGCCTAGTGGTGCTTTGGGGGGGGTGGTGCACCGCTTTCTTCTACAGACTTTACTCCGCGTTTTCGCTCACTTTCCACACGCACAAAAGCCCCGTCGGGCGCCGCTTGTTTTCTCTGGGGATGGGGCGGCGGCTAGTTTGTGAGGGAGCCGCTGGGAGGGGGGAGCCGGCGGGCACGCGCTCCCTTGGCTGCCAGAGGATAACTCGAGGAGGGGAGGGTAGGATGTGGGGGGGGGGGGGGGGGACGCGGCCAAGTCTCTCGGGAGTTCTTGGCCCTCGCGCCCCCCACATGTCGCTTCTGGAGTTACTTTTGTGACGCCCCGCCCCCTCCCCATCGCGCAGGCTCCGTGCGGTGCGGGCGCGCGGGTGGGGGCGGGGAGCGGCGGCGCGCTGTTGGCTTCCCCTCCGGGTTGTCTTCCACCGCGGGGTCCTTGCGCCCCCGGAGGAGTGAGAGCAGTGGAGGCATGTGTGGGAGCTATGAGCAGGGGGCCGCTGGGGTGCTTGAGGCCACCCCTCTCGCCTCCATACTTTCCTCCCTCACTGTACTGTGACCTTTGCTGAGGTGCGATGCCAGGCGGTCAGAGGCTCCCCCTCCCATAGTCCTTGGGCCTTCGTCCATGGCCTCGAAGGGCAGGCAGCGGCAGCACCTCCACTTTAAGGGGACCGTAGTTTTGGAACTTTTAAAAACTTAATTCCTGCGTGATTTTTTTGCTCGTCAAACATTTTGGGCGTTTTATGCTTCTGTTTTTACTTTTGTTAAAGCTGAAGAAAAGAACTCGAGACACCCCCCCCCCCATAAATATTGTTGACATGCTTCCAATTGCCTTTAAAAAAAAAGCCCCCAAAAACCAAAGTCCCCTCATCAAATTAGTATTCCCCTTATGGGTTTAAAGGTTTGCCTAGGTGTTTATTTTTTTAACTTAATGCCTGGGTTGTGCTTCAATGATATAATTTTTATATTTTATAACATATTAGGGAGGCTTACAATCTTTAAGACTTTAGTATAAAGAATATAAGCATTTTGGGGCGGCTAAGTGGCGAAGTGAATAGAGTACTGGCCCTGGAGTCAGGAGGACCTGAGTTCAAATTCGGCCTCAGACGCTTAACACTAGCCCTGTGACCTTGGACAAGTCACTTAACCCCAATTGCCCTGCCTTCCCCCCTCCAAAAAGACAAAAAAACCCATAAACATTTGGAATAGGAGAACACGGATGTGGATTCTGACTTGGCCACTTTTATTTTTATGACTTTTGTCAGGTCACATCATCTTTTGGAACTTCAGGTTCCACATACTGTTTGAAAAAAAAAAAGAAAAAACTACTAGATTATAAAATTTGCCATTTACTTCTCCAGCTCATTTTACAGATGAGGAAACTGAGGCAGATAAGGTTAAATGACTTGCTCAGGGTCACATAGCTAGTAAGTGAAGCCAGATTTGAATTCAGGAAGATGAGTCTTCCTGATTCCAGACTGGGCACTCTATCTACTGTGCCACCCACCTGCCCACTAGTTACACTGGTAGAAAATGGCAGAGCTGAGGGAACTGAGGCTGTGGGAGGTGAGTAGTTTGCCCAAGGTCATGCAGGTTTTATGTAAATGGGGTCAGAATATTGATAAAATCAAAAGAAAAGGTAACCTGTTAGAGGTGATGGAAGACTATTTCTACTGGACATATAATTTAGACAGGTGGGTTTAAACTCCTTGTGAAACATTTATGGTACAAATGATAAAGATAAGAGGTAGCTGTGCTTAGTTCTTAGTTGGCCTTGGTGGCAGAAAAACTAGGTTGGATTCAAGGCCTGCCTCTGACAAATAATAGCTGTATGACTGAGAAAGTCACTTAACCTCTCAGTTTCCTTAGGCAACTAAGACTATAAATTATAGATCTATCCGAGGTCAGACTTAACTCCCACACCTCAATAAATAATGATGGACAATGAAGATTGTTAGATTCTGGAGTGGATCACCAAGGTGTTCTCAGTCTCCATATTGGAATGTTTAAAAATAGCATAGAGTACTGTCTTCCAGAGGTTATATAGATATGGTTCTTTTTAAAGGCAGGTATTGTATCAGATTATTCCTTGAGATTTTTAGAAATCTTAATAGAAATTATTTAGCCTGCATTGAGCAGCCTTTTGTTGGCAAAGAGTTACAACCTAGTAGAGCTAAATCTTAAAACCATTGCTACCATCTTGACCACCTCTCCCTAAACCATGATGGAGTCAACCAAGACCCTGAACCCAATATCTCCAGGAATAGTAGTGTCCCCTAGAACACCAACCTACCTCCCACAGTTGTCATTGAAGGGAACATTCCATGTGGAAAAGGGGCCTACCTTCCTCATTAATAACATCACCAATCACTGACCAACTACCATGTTTGGACAGGTTAGCCCAAGCTCCTAGGGGATGGTAGTGTCCCTCAGTCAGTCTAATCCAATAAACATTTATTAAGTGCCTACTATATACCAGGCACTGTTAAGCACTGGAAATTAAAACAAAACACAGTCCCTGACCTCAAGAATCTTGTTTAAAATCTATTGGGATGGGGGAGACCACACACAAAAGGAGGTAGGAAAGTGGGGGTGGGAGGAGAGGCCAGGTAGTACCCAGTGTTGGGGCAACTTATTCTGTGGAGTTGAAACTAGGTAAAAGATGCAGAATGCTGTGAATCAAAAAGTGTAGTTTCTGTTCTCTATAAAAGAAGGCAGTGGGAGAGGTTTGGTACTCCACCCTCCAGTTGGAGGGGAGAGGAGGCTGAGGGGGAGGTGTTATTGGTCATGACTTGAGTGCATGTGGTAAGTAATTAGCTTAACCTGGGTGGAATTGTGGTGTTTCGTGGAGTTTGGGGTCAGGCAGAGTAGTAGATGCAGAGTGGAGTTTGCTCAGCACCAGTCCTGCTTCTAGCCTTCCACCCATCATTGTGGAAAGTATTTCTGTGGAGAACTGGGCCCTCTTTGACGCCACCATCACCATCACCACCACCATTCACCATTACTGATGATCAGCTGCCACCAGTGGGGGCAATTAGGCACCTAGGTGGTACAGTCAGTAAAGCACTGAACCAGGAATCAGGAAGACCTGAGTTCAGATCGAACTTTAGATCCTAGCTATGTGATCCTGGACAAGCCATTAACCTCTGCCTGCCTCAGTTTCTTCTTCTGTAAAGACTGGGATAAAAATAGCATCTATTTCTTAGAGTTGTTATGAGGATCAAATGAAATAATATTTGTAAAGCCCTTTGCAAACCTTAAAAGCATTATATAAATGATAGCTATTATTAATGGTCTTGCTTCAAGCCCAGTTTCCTTAGTCATCTTCTAGGGAAGCAGTTAATGTGTGGCAGTTGGGCTAGCCATCCTTGCCACCTGCCACCTACCACTTACAGGGAAGCCTAGTTGGAGCAGCAAGGCATACTGAAGGAGGGACCAGAGGCAGTATGTGCTGGGCAAGTCAAACAACTTCTACCACCGATCACCTACACTACCACCTCTCCTCAAACTTTGATGGAGATTGCCTAGGACCCTGAATTTAAGAAAACGCCCAGCTCACATTATTGTTCAGTTGTGTCTGACTCTTTGTGACTTTTTCCCTTGGACTTGAAGCTGAAACTTCTTATATGTCTTGTTTCCAGCCTTAGAATATTATCTCCTTGAGAGCAGGGATGGTCTATGATTTTGTGTTTATATCCTCAGTTCTTTGTACAAAGTGGTCACTTGAATGTTAATTCTTTCGTTTCTTAAGACATGTACCCAAATTTTAGAGTGTAATAAGTATGTGGGAAAGTCTTAAGAGAATTCAAAGATGATAGATGGGCTAAAATGATCAGCATAGGCTACTTGGAAGAGGCAGTTTTTTAATTGAACCTTGATAAGTAGGGCAGTATTTCACAGTTGGAGTTTGTTGGGATGTAAGTAGTAGTAGTTTGTGTGCTCTGGGGAAGTGGGATGAGACTGTTGGGAAAGTTTGCTATGGATTTAGTGATTGAAGAATAGTATGAGCCAAGGCTAGAAAGCCTTAAGTGACATCCATATTGTAGAGAACTTCAAGTGCCAGGCTAGGGAATTTGGACTTTATTTAGTAAACATTGGGGAACTTGAATTTTTTTTTATTAGAATAGTGTTGGAATATGAATTGTCTACTAAGATAAAATATGTCCTTGATATGTAGGATGAAGAGCCTGGAGACAGGGAAACAAGTTTTTGGGGAAAATGCTAATGATTTTATTTAAAATACCTTCTGGAAGTCCATCTGATTTAGTAGATAAAGAGAGTTGCTGAGTGACTTGACTAAAGTCACATTAATAACCCAGGACTTCCAGGCACTAAGTCCTCATTTACTCACTTTCCCTGACTTCATCTATGTATTTACTATGATTATTATCACTTATTGTGATAATGGCAATTTATATTTTTGTTTTTAGCAAGTAAGAATTATAAATATGAATAAAATGCCACAGTTAATGACTTATTTTGATAGTGTTTTAAAGTTCACCAAGTGCTTTAATGAACAGTATCTCTTGAGCCTCAGAAGGTTCTAACTCCCCAATGAAGAAAGTGAGGATAGGAGACAGGGCCATCCATGGTCACACAGATAGTTAATGTTACAGGTGGTTCCATCCAAGTTTTCCTTATTCCTATACTTAGCATTCTAGTTAAATTGACAAGCTGCCTATCTAAAATTAATGTTGATACTCTTATTTAAAAAATTGATGAATGCTTTTTAGTATTCCTGTCACTACCCATTGAGTCTCCCACAATAGTACATCACTAGTAATTAAATCGTTAAGTTTAACATGACTTGTTGTATTTAATTGTAAATTATACTACTTTTGAAATGTTTTAAAACAAGAAATGCTTTGTATGGTGGTAACTTGCATGAGATAAGGTAGTATTGATTTTTAATGCATTTTGTTTTCAGCTGTTTTTATTGTTTATTGTTTTATTGTATCAAGTCTATAATTTATTCTGAGCTGTCCAGAATTAACTCTCACTGAAAAGTGTTTAAATTTAAAAGAAGGGAACATCCAACCTTTCCTTCTAGACTTCAGACAATAATTTAGATCTAGTAGAGGACACAGTGATAACTTGAACTTAGCTTAACCACTTCTTTCCCAAACAGAAGAAGACTCTACAAGGAAAAAAACCCCCACCAGTTCACTAAATAGAAGATGATAACATCATGTGTTTTTAGGAATCTTTGATAGCAAGGCAGTAGTAGTAAGGTGTAGTGGAAAAGGCTGTGGTCTTAGAGTAAGGAATGTTTTTGATTCAAATCCCTCTTTTGAAATTTACTGTCTTGGAGACTCCGTGACTAAATCGAATATTTAGCTTCTCTGACTTTTCTCACCTGGAAAACAGGGATAGTAAGGTTCATAAGGTTGTTTTTTGGCTTTGTTTTTGGTCTGGACCTGTGATTGAAATGGTGCAGGGAACTCCCACTGAGGAAGCTTTCCCTGTCAGTGCACATCTCTAACTGTTTGCTGCACCTTACATGTTTAAAGAGTTGGGTCAGTGAGGGGTTAAATGGCTGTCCCAGGCAGAGGCAAAGCTTGACGTATGACTGACTCCTATCTTTTGTCCACTGGTCGTACTTCATTGCCTCTTACAGGGTCGTTATAAAGATTCAGTGACCTTTTTGGAGGGGGGAGGGTAGGGCAATTGGGGTTAAGTGACTTGCTAGTTGTGTGTGTGTGTGTGTGTGTGTGTGTGTGTGTGTGAAGTGTCTGAGGCCCGATCCGAACCCAGGTCCTCCTGGCTCCGGGGCTGATGCTCTACTCACTGGGCCACCTAGCCACCCCTCAGTGACCTTTTGTATGTAAGGTGCTTTGCAAAACTTAAAAGTGCTTACCTAAAAAGTGTCAACCATTATTATTACTATTGTTAAGTGATCTGATGAGACATAGTGAGTGAGTAGAGAGCTGTACTTAAGTTAGGAAGTCCTGGCTTTAAATCTAGTCCCTGGGATACTATGACTCTGGGCAAATCACTTTTTTACCTCTCAGTGTTGTGGGTAACTTATCAAAACTATAAGGTACCCACCTATCTGCATTGGTAGAGGAAGTTCCTCATGAAGAGGAGCTTTCTGTACCTATGAAATTGGAAGTCCTTTCCAAAAAAATTGTTTGCATTAAAAAATCCATTTTCATAGAAGTTTTATGTAAACATTATTTCCATTTTAAACTCAAATAGTTGAGTACATAAATGAGTACATATGTGAAAAGAGACATAAGTAATTTAATTTCTTTTTTTTTAAAGCTACATAAACTATGTTTATTAAACTAAACTGAAAACGAGATGTCAGAGTAAGAACAATTAAGAAGAATTTTAAGTTATTTACATTTCTATATTATGCTTTTATGATAATATGCAATAGTTGCTTTGGAGTTTGGGGTTGTTTTTTTTTTTTGCTTTTTGGAGGGCAATTGGGGTTAAGTGACTTGCCCAAGGTTACATGGCTATTTTTTGTGTTAAGTGTCAGGCTGGATCTGAACCCAGGTCCTCCTGACTCCAGGGCCAGTGCTCTGTTCACTGCGCCACCTAGCCGTCCATGCTTTGGAGTTTTTATCATGGGTTCTTAAGAGTCAGAGTCATTTTTAAAAATAGCACTTATTCAGAACACTTTTCCCACAAATAAAGCCAGATCTAAATAATTGAAAAAATATCAGTTACTCGTGGGTAGGCTGAGCTAAAATAACAAAAATGACAATTCTACCTATTAAATGACTTATTCAATGCCATACCAATCAAACTACCAAAAATTATTTTATAGATATAGAAAAAATGACAAAATTCATCTGGAAGAACAAAAGATCCAGAATATCAAGGGAATTAATGAAAATAAATGCAAGGGAAGGTGATCTAACCATACCAGATGTAAAACTTCATTATAAAGCAGCAGTCATCAAAACTACTTGGTACTGGCTAAGAAACAGAGAGATCAGTGAAAAAGTTTAGGTACGTAAGACACAGCAGTCAGTGACTACAGTAATAATCTACTATTTGATAAATCCCAAAACTTGAGCTTCTGGGATAAGAACTCACTGTTTTAACAAAAACTGCTGGGAAAACTGGAAAATAGTATGGCAGAAACTAGGCATAGACCAACATCTTACAACTTATACCAAGATGAAGTCAAAATGGATACACGATTTCGATATAAAGACTGATACTATAAGCAAACTAGGAGAACAAGGAATACTTTACCTGTTAGATCTATGGAGAAGGGAAGAATTTATGACCAAACAAGAGATAGAGAACATTGTGAAATACAAAATGGATGATTTTGATTACATTAAATTGAAAAGGTTTTACACAGACAAAGCCAATGCAACCAAGACTAGAAGGGAAGCAGAAAGCTGGGAAACAATTTTTATAGCCGGTGTCTCTGACAAAGGCCTCATTTCTCAAATATATAGAGTCAAATTTGTAAGAATACAAGTCATTCTCCAATTGATAAATGGTCAAAGGATATGAACAGGCATTTTTCAGAGGAAGAAATTAAAGCTATCTAAAATCATATGAAAAAATGCTCTAAATCGCTACTGATTAGAGAAATGTGAATCAAAATTATTCTAGGTGCCACATCACACCTATCAGATTGGCTAATATGACAGAAAAGGAAAATGATAAAAGTTTTAGAGGACACTAATGCACATTGGAATAGTTGTGAACTGATCCAACCATTCTGGAGAGCAATTTGGAACTTTGCCCAATGGGCTATAAAACTGTGTATACCCTTTGACTCACTTATATGTCTGTATCCCAAAGAGATCATAAAAATGGGAAAAAGTCCCACATGTATAAAAATATTTCTAGGGCCCTTTTTGTGATGGCAGAGAATTGAAAATTGAGGGGATATCTGTCAATTGAGGAATAGCTAAACAATTTGTGGTATATGAATGTAATGGAATACTATTGTGCTGTAAGAAATGATGAGCAGGCAGATTTCAGAAAAATCTGGAAAGACATATATATAAACTGAGGCTGAGTGAAATGAGCAGCACCAGAACATTGTACACAGTAAGAGCCACATTGTGTGATGACTGACTTTGATAGACTTAGCTCTTCTCAGCAATGCAAGGACCTAAGGCAGCCCCAAAAGACGCACAATGGAAGACTCTCTCCATATCCAGAGAAAGAACTGTGGAGTCTGAACAATGATGGAAGCATACTTTTTGGTCTCCTTTTGTTTTGTTTCTTCTGTTTTGTGGTTGCTCCCATTAGTTCTAATTCTTTACATCATGACTGTGAAAATATGTTTAATATGAATATGTAAGTAGAGCCTCTATCAGATTGCATGCTATCTTTGGGAGGGGGGAAGAGAAGGAAGGGGAGAAAATTTAAAACTCAAAATCTTATGGAAAAATAGCACTTACTAATATTGTAGGTTTTTGAGCTTATGATACTTTATCTGACGTTCAAATTTATGACAAACTTTTTCAAATTTTATTTCAGATGTTGGATGAAAATAACCATCTTATTCAGTGTATAATGGATTATCAGAATAAAGGAAAGACTACAGAATGCTCTCAGTAAGATTGATCTGAAACTTTTTTTTGGTATTGATTTTTCCATTTTTACAAAAAGTTAAATGTATTGTTTGAGTGAGTTAATTTTTTTTTTAACACTTCTCACTCTGCTATACAAATAAATAACTTAAAGCATATATCATTCATAGAAAAATTAGATCTTCTCTATTGCGAAATTGTCATACTCTGAACTTGCTGAAGAAAAATGGGTAATTTGTAATAAAATAATTATATAGTTGATTATGGTATGTTTATACAGACCAAACTGTTTAGATGTCTTTATGGTAACTTAAATATGTTCTCTAAGTTCATGTAATACTTTATAATTTCTTCAGTGGAAGAATAAATAGAATTGAAATGTTTAAAAGAAATATAGAACTCTTGTTCCCCCAGTGTGCAGCACAGATAAATACTTGAGGAAGAGTTTGCTGGTGTGCCATAACAAGCCAGGCTTTCCTAACACATCTAGCTTCTGCCCTTCATGAATCTCTCCTCTCTTTTTTCTCCTCTCTTCTGGGTTTTCTTTTGCTTTCTTACAGTAAGAGTCATTCATTCATTTATTTATATCTTAATTTATTTTTAGTTTTCACTGTTTATTTCCACAGGATTTTGAGTTCCACATTTTCTCCCCATCTCTCCCCTCCTCACCACCCCAGATGACATGCATTCTGATTATTTCTTCCCCCCTTATGTCACCACCACCCCCTTTTATCCCCTTCCCCCTTACTTTCTTGTAGGGCTAGATATATTTCTATACCCCATTGCCTGTATATCTTATTTCCCAGTTGCATGCAAAAACATTTTTTAATATTTGTTTTAAAAACTTTGAGCTCCAAATTCTCTCCCTTCTTCCCTCCTCACCACCCTCATTGAGAAGATTTATGTTTTTTACAAAGCCATATGGCCTGTCCCATCAGCATTGTGGATCTGTAGAAAGAGTATTGAATTTGAAGTCAGAGGAAATGGCCTTTAATCCTAGCTGTTCTTGCCTTTGTGACCTTGGGCAAAATACTTCTCCTTTTGAAGCCTCATTTCCTCATCTGTAAAAGGACAAGATTAGAATGGGTGATCTCTTAAGATCCTTTCCAGTTCTAAATTTATGATCCAGTAACTCTCATGCGTAACAGTTTGATTATTGGGTAGGATACCTTCAACCTATAAGCTATACAAGTATGTTTTAACCAGTTTAGGAATTTATGTGTCATGGAATGATTAAGCTTGGAAAAGACTGATCTAGAAAAGTTATAATGTGTGGTTGTTACTTCTAATCAGTCTTCAAAACAGGCTTTAAATAAAGAATTTTTATTTATATATTATAGATATTATCTATATTATTTATATAGATATTTATATATATATTATCTATGTTATAGATAAAGATATTTATGGAGGGACAGAATTATTATTATTATTTTGCTTTTTGGAAGGGCAACTGGGGTTAAGTGAATTGCCCAAGGTCACACGGCTAGAAGTGTTGAGTGACTGAGGTTGGATTTGAACCCATGTCCTCCACACTCCAGGGCCTGTGCTCTATTCACTGCTCCACCTAGCTGCCCAATAGGTTATTTCTTAAATTCTTTTTTTTTTGCATTTTTGGAGAGCAGTTGCGGGTTAAGTGACTTGCCCAAGGTCACACAGCTAGTTTTTGTGTTAAGTGTCTGAGGCCGGATTTGAACTCAGGTCATCCTGACTCCAGGGATGGTGCTCTATTCACTGTGCCACCTAGCCTCCCTGTTAAATAATTACACTGCAGTTTTGTTTTGTTTTGTTTTGCTTTTTGGAGGGCAATTTGGGGTTTAGTGACTTGCCCAAGGTCACACGGCTAGTTTTTGTGTTAAGTGTCTGAGGCTGGATTTGAACTCAGGTCCTCCTGACTCCAGGGCCGGTGCTCTATTCACTGCGCCACCTAGCCGCCCAAGGGACTATTATAGAGGATAAGATGACTCAGAAAATAGATGGGAAAGAATCATTGGTCTGAAGCTAACTTTTCCTAACATGATGAAGTGAACTTATTCCTTACCAAGACTAATCTTTCTACCTGGTCAGGTCATCCCATTCTATCTCGTCTCTTCCAACAGATTGCTTCCTTTGTCATCCCACTCTTTCACTTATTTTCAGTCTCCCTCTCTACTGGCTCATTTCCTGCTACCTGAAAAATGTTCCCTTTCTCCCCTATCCTGAAAAAACTCACACTTGACCCTTCCATCCCTGCTAACTATCATGCTATATCTCTTCTGCCCTTTGTAACTAAACTCCTCAAAAAGACCATCCACCTTTGGTGCCTCCACTTTGTCTTCTCCCACTCTTTTTAACCCCTTATCATCTGGCTTCCAACTTCATCATTCTATTGAAACTGCTTTCTCCAGAGTTATCAATGATCTCTTAGTTGCTAAATCCAGTGGCCTTTTCTTACTCCTTATTCTTATTGACCTCTCTGCAGCTTTTGATATTGTTGAACCCTCTCTGCTCCTTGATAACTTTTTTCTCTCTAGGTTTTCAGAATAACCCCCTCTTTACTGGTTTTTCTTTTACCTATCTGACTGCTTCTTTATTTCCTTTGCTGAGTTCTCCTTCAGATGATGTCCTCTAAGTGCAGGTATCTCTCAGGGTTCTGTCCTGGGCCACCTTCACTACTTCACCTGATGATTTCTGTTAGCTCCTATGGATTTAATTACCATCTTTATGATGTTAAAAATCTACCTTTCTGGCCCCAGTCTCTCTGGCTGACTTCCAGTTTCACATCTCCAGCTGCTGCTTGTAGACATCTTAAACTTACTATGTCAAAACAGATTTGAATATCTTTCTTTTAAACCCTCCCATGTTCTACCTTCTCTATTATTGTAGAAGTCAACACCTTCGTCCTAATCCCTCAGGTTTACAATCTAGAAATCATCCTGGACTCCTCACTATCTCTCACTCCCCATATTCAAGTTGTTACCAAGGCCCTACAACATTTCTACACCCCTTTTTCTCATTGACACCACCCTAACTCTAGTATAGGCTTTCATCACCAGGCATCTTGATTGCAGTAGCCTGCTTCAAGTCTTTTTCCATTCCAGTCTCTTGTCCATTTAGCCACTGAAGTGATTCCTAAGGCTCAAGTCTGATCACGTCACTCCCCCTGCTCAGTAAATTCTAGTGACTCCTTGTTGTCTCCATATCAAATACAAAATGCTCTGTTTGGCATTCAAAGCCCTTCCTAACCTAGCACCGCCCTACCTTTGCAGTCTTCTTACGCCTTACTCCCTGACATGTCCTCTCAGTCTAGCATCATTGGCTTTCTGGCTGTTCCATGAAGAAGACAATCCTCTTTTGATTCTGTTTACTCTGGCTGTCCCCAGTGATTGCAATGCTCTCCTTCCTCTGCTCTGACTTCTGACCTCCCTGGCTTCCTTTAAGTCCCAGCTAAAATCTGACCTACTACAGGAAGCTTTCCTAATCACTGCTTTCTCTGTTATTTATCTCCTACTTATCCTGTATATAGTTTGTTTAGTAGACATTTGTTTGCATGCTGTTACTCCCATTACATTGTAAGTTCCTTGACAGTAGGGACTATTTTTTGCTTCTTTGTATTCCCAGTGTTTATCACAGTGCCCGGAACATAGTAGCTATTTAAAATTAGTTGATTGATATTGATTGTCATGCTGCCTCTCTAGTGTTAATGGGAGAGGAAAAAGGTATATGAAGAGAAAGGAAAAAAATCATGAAAATCACTAGCACACTGTTAAGTCTAAATAAATTTCCCTAACATACTGCACAGTACAAACTTTTGCTCATGTATAAAATATACAGATATTTGAGGCTTTCCTAACTGTTTGAAAAGAACATTGAACTAGGAGTTAATTTCTTGTCCTGGTTCTGCCACACTACTTGTGTGGCCTTGACCAAGTCACTTCTCTTTGGTCCTCAGCTTTCTTAATCTTTTTTTTTTTTTTTTTTGTCTTTTTGGAGGGCAGTTGGAGTGAAGTGACTTGCCCAAGGCCACATGGCTAGTTTTTGTGTTAAGTGTCTGAGGTCAGATTTGAACTCAGGTCCTCCTGACTCCAGGGCCAGTGCTCTATTCACTGTGCCACCTGACCGCCCCTAAGCTTTCTTAATCTTTAAAATGGATAGGTTGAGTTTGGTAATTTCTGAGGTTCCTTCCAGGTCAAATATAATGTGATTATGTGAGCTTTGTGAAAAAATCCTGGTAGAAGACTGCTTCTATATAGAAGGTTATTATGACATTTAGCGCTTTCGTAGGACAGAAATTGATATTGTAATTTAATTATGTTACCTCACACTTCTAATATCTTTTTCCTCAGTACTTAATGTATTTTGTATTTGGTTGCAGATAATATAAAGTCTTCACTTGTTTACCATAACTCTTTTAATTACTGCAGCAACTTAGATAATTACTTTTTCGCAATTGACCATGTGCTGACATATATTTACTACTTTGAAGAATTTCCTCTGCTCTGCTATAACTCTGCCACATGTACCAAAGAGGGCAGAATTACTACCATGATAAAAAAAAATACTATATCAGCATTAAAAATGGTATGGCAAGGGTGGGGAGGTGGTGTAGTGAATAGAGTACTGGCCCTGGAATCAGGAGGATTTGAGTTAAAATCCAGCCTCAGACACTTAACACTTGCTAACCGTGTGACCTTGGGCAAATCACTTAACCCCAGTTGCCCTGCCTTCCCCCCACAAAAGCAAAAAAAAAAAAAAGATATGGCAAATTTTGAGAAAAGAAAGACCTTATATTTAGTGGCAAGTCTTGTGGATTTCTAAATAGGAAATTCCATATCATTTCTATTCCTGTGACAAAAAACTGCTAAAATAAAAATGTTAACTGTGGTATAATGAAAAATTTCTTATACATGGGCATTGGCACTTAGTAATATGCTTGACTATTTTAATAACAAAATTAATTGCTCTCATTTTATTAAGAGAGATGTGGAATGGTAGAAAGAGCACTGTCTCTGGTATCAGAAAATCCGGGTTCATATCCTGTTTCTGATGACTACTTCCTGTGTGACCATCAGCAGCATCAGTTGGCATCAGTTTCCTCATCCATAAAATGAGTGGATTAGACTAGATTGTCTCTGTGATTTTTTTCAAGCTTTGGCCCGATGTTCCTATAGATTTTTTTCTTGTCTTTGTCCTTATCAGAATATTTAAAAATCCAATAATTGATTGTATTACATAGTATATATGCAGAGAGGAACACAAGGCTACAAACTAGTTATGGTATAACTTTTTATCCAATAACCAGTACTGAAGAGAAGAAATACTCCCTTTTTTCTTAGGGAGGAAGGGACATGAATATAGTCAAAGTCAGAACTGAAGGGAACAAGATGTGAGATAATTTAGCATTACTCCTCCACTCCCGTTTTTGGAGAGCATTTTTTTTTTTTAGCACAACCTTTATATTGGGAAGCATAGTTAATTTGAATAAAAAAATTTATTTGAATTACTATTATGTTATTTAAACTTTTTTTTATAGTCCTTACAGTTGTTTAGTAACTTTCTTGACTTAACTTGAAGTATACTTATACTATAAATTAAGCTGAGCTATTCCTGGGTTCACTTTTATACTTTCGTGAGGGATGAACCAAATGTTTCAAATTAGTGACATTAAGTGAAATTGTAGGGGGAATGTTTAATCAGTAAACTAAATTAGTGAGCTTGAAATTTTTTTTTAATACCTTGTAGTATGCATACATATGTTTTATCTTCTTTCTGTGTTGTTACTACATAATACTGCATCTACGGGAATGAGAATAAATTAACAGACAGTGATTCCAATTTATTTTATTGTGTCCACTAAATCCCATTGGATTTGCTGGTTACAAAGGACCTAGACCTTTGACAGTTTTCTTCATTTGTGAGAAGATTATACACTTTTTCTTTTATTTTTTCTTGCATTCTAGCAAAATTTTGGGTTTATATTTGGGCTTCAGAATACTTTGTGATCTGAAAATGATAAGAGTGAAGTGAAACTTAACTTTCACTCCAGTCCTCTTTTCTTGGTTCTTATGGAAATGAGTTATTACAGTGAAGTAGGCATAGATAAAATGTGTTTTTCAGACTTATTTTGCATAAAAATTTGAAAAAACTTTTGGGATTCCATTGCTTTTTTGATATTTGAATTATAATCTTTATATATAATTCCTGACTTGATTATAGTACATTGTTCATATATCTAAGTAAATGGAAAACAATTTCAACTCTTAATTTCGGTATTTGGTTTATTTTTAATAGGTATCAGCAGATGTTACATACAAATTTGGTTTATCTTGCTACGATAGCAGACTCCAATCAAAATATGCAGTCTCTTTTACCAGCAGTAAGTACCCTCCACTGTGGTTTAAATTAGGCAGTCTTCACGAATGGTTTTGTCTTCCTTTTGAAACAGTAAATTATCAGGGAGCCAGCATATTAAATGTATTTTGCCTTTCCATATAATGTGAAAATTGTATTTTTTGTTTAGTGGTCAGATTTAGGGGGTAATCAGGTGATCCACTTGAGTACTTTCCTTTTCCTTATCATTTCCCAACTTCCTTTCTTCTCCAGATGTATAGCATTTCTTTAACTGTAAAACTAAACTCTGAATTTAGCATATCTTTTAGTGAGAAGACCACTTTGCATGTTTTAAAAATTGGACATTTTTTATTCCCATTTCTTTTTTTTTTTTTTTTTTTTTGGCTTTTGGAGGGGGGGAGGCAGGGCAGTTGGGATCAAGTGACTTGCTCAAGGTCACACAGCTAGGGGTGTGTGTGTGTGTGTGTGTGTGAGTGTGTGTGAAGTGTCTGAGGTCAGATTTGAACTCAGCTCCTCCTGACTCCAGGGCTGGTGCTCTATTCACTGTGCCACCTAGCCTCCCCAAAAACACTTTTTTTTTTAAGGGCTGCTCATTTCTTTTTAAAATTTTTCCTCATGCTTTTATTTAATTATAATAAATATTTTAAATTCTTTTTTTTTTTCATCTTGCTTCATCTCTTTCAGGAATTGTAGTTGAGTTGAGTTATACTAAATCTATTTTCCTTTGAGGTTTTGCTTGTAGATGTTTTGGAGCAATTTTTTTTTTCTGGGTTTGTGTTTTAAACATTCTTGTCATCCTAATAGCTTTTTATGGTGGGATTCTTTTGTGTTTGCTCATTCTTCCAACCTCTTTCCTGATTTTAGACTTGACGTTAGGGCTATGCTCTGAATACTTCTGGAGGGAAGAACTGGTATGGTCCTCTTCCTGCTTTCTTGGGATGTTGAGTGTTGCATTATTCTAACCCCTCGGGGATAGCTCAAATTGGGGATCTGCAAACTTTCAGAGCCCCAAAAGTAGTCTGATCCAGGGAAGGTTCTAATTGCTGACCCCCTTGTCTGACCTCTGCAAGTTCCTGACCTGGATTTGTGTTTGAGCAGTAGTAGATGCTGCTGGACTTAGACCCTCTAAGCCAGCTGGGAAATTTAACTAGTTCAGAGTAGCACCACTGTGGGCTCCCCCTACTTGGGGATTCCTGTCTTGGTTATTCCTCTGCAGGCTTCAGACTGTGTTTGAAATTGAGACCCTGTTCTGCTCCTAGGGTCTCAGCCACAGTGCTTCTGTATACTTCAGAACTTACTCCTGTATAGGCACACTGTCCAGGATCTTTCGTGTCTCCATCTCCATCCTCCCTGGGTAGGTGACCTGGAAATAGGTAATGGGTGACAAAGCCACCAGTTGGCATTTTTTACTACATCCTGCTTGATGTTACAGTGTCCCTGAAGTTCTCTTCCATAGCTTTCATTTCTATTATAATATAATTTAAAAATTCTTATATTATTTCTTCTAGGAATTTTAATTGTTCTTGTGGATAAGCTGTTGTGGGGTTATTCTCTTCTGGTTTTGTGTCTTGGTCCTTTTTGGCTTTATAACAATTCTTTATTTTTTTGTTTACTCATTTTTGGTGTTGATACCTCTACTCTGCGGGTCCTTCTTTAATTGCTCCCCCTTTCTTGGGGTCATTCTGAGTTAGTACCCTTTCTTTTGGCCCATGATCATCATGGTTCCCCCATCCCTGAGTTGGAGCCCCTTTCCTTGGGATGGGAAGAGAGAAAGGAGGAGAGGTCTTTTCTGTAATTTTTTGTCACAGGCTCTCCCTCCCCTGGTTGGGTTTTTTTTCCTTGGGGGGAGGGAGGATAGGGAGAAAGGACTTTTATTTCCCTCTCTGTTCTTTCTCTCTCTCTGTGCCCTTTTCACCTCCCTCTTATTTTCCCTCTTTGCTCTGAGGCTTTTAATATTTTTTTCTTCCTTGGGAGAAATCTTTCACTTTGATCTCTCTTGATTTCTTACTGCTAAGGCTTTTTTCTTGGGAGTTTCCCTTCTCTAAGGCTTTCACTTTTATATTCATCCCTCTGGGCATTTCTTTACCCTGACTTTTTTTCTTGCTGGAAGCCTTTCACTTACACTTTCACTTTTGCCCCTCAAGAGATCAGACTCTTAACTGTCATTGGGCCTAGGGGTTGTGTTTTCATCACTTGTTTAGAGTTATGTGGTTCATTGCTTCGAGGATGTTGAGTATAGTTTCCTTCTCCTTAATCCATTTTAATGTCTGTTTATTCCTAGCTGTAATTGTTAGGAAATTTTTCTGGGCAGCTTGGTGGCACTGTGACTAGCTCCTCAGGCCTGGAATCAGGAAAACTGCTCCTCCTGAGTTCAAGTGTGGCCTCAGACACTTAACTAGCTATGTGACCCTGGGCAAGTCACTTAACCATATTTGCCTCAGTTTCCTCATCTGTAAAAATGAGCTGGAGAAGGAAATGGCAAACCACTCCATTATCTTTGCCAAGAAAACCCCAAATGGGGTCACAAAGAGTTGAACATTACTGAAATAATTCAACAACAATAGTCTTTTATAATATTATATATTAAATAACATGACAGCAACAAATTTGCCTTTTTTTGCAGCTGCCAGCCATTACTCTCGGTTTTGCCCTTTGTGGTTAAAGAGGAAAAGTCTAATCCCTTCTCCACCAGAGAGCCCATTAGATACTTGAAGACAGCTATCACATTCCTTTTAAATGTTCTTTTATCCAAGCTAAATATCTCTAATTCTTTCATATTTGATAGTTCATATGATTTGCTCTTTAGGCCTTTTACCATTCTGGTTTTCCTTGGACACACCATAGCTCATCATTGTCCTATTTAAACTGTGGTTCTATAAACTGAACAAAAGTGTCCCAGATGAGGTCCAAGGAAGGCAAAGTACACCAGGACTCTCATCTCCTGATTCCTGGAAGCTATTTCTCTTAATGCCGTCTAAGATCACATTATCTTTTTTTGTTTGCCACAATACATTACTATTTGTGAGTTTTCAGTTTGCTAAAATTGCTGTTATCTATTCCAGACAAACTGTTGCCCATCCATGTCTCCCTGTCTTAGTACTTGTGAAGTTGATTCCTTCTGTGCCCATGTATAAAATTTTGCATTTCTCCCTATTGAATTCATCTTACTAAATTCATTCTAGTGATATAGATCTTTTTGAATCCTGACCCTACTATCTAGTATATGATTTATCCCTCCTGGTTTTGTTTTACGTACAGATTTGATGAGCATGCTAGCTGTTACTTTTGCCAAGTCTTTGATAAAAAATGTTAAATGGCACTAATTTCATCGTATATTGAAAAATGCTTTCTAAAGAGTGAGATAGAATTCTTCTTGGGGGGTAGGTAATCTGTCTTTCAGCTTGGACTCTTACCAAGTCAACATATATTTGTTGATTGTTTATTAGGTACATAAAATATATTCTAATAGGTATTATGGGAGGATAACGAAGTAGGAGACTTTATTCTTGCTCTTAAGGACCTTACTATTTAGTTGGAAATACAAGATGTGAACAATTATATAACAAGAAATAATACTTCATGGTAGTGATAGGAAATGTTATATGCAGTATGGGACTAATTGCTAAATGAATAATACAGATTAGGGGCAATACAAATTAAGGGAATGATAATGTCCTTTATGGAGAGGTTTGGGTTTTATCAGTAGTCCGGAAAGCTGCCTAGTGTTTTGATAGTCATGGAATAGGTGGAATATGATAACAATGTTGTAGTAAAATATGTTTTTTGACACCCATGTGTTACTGCTACAAAGGTTCTAGAAGAAACTAGATAATGTCAGAATGATATTTTTATTTTACAAATGCAGTTTTATTTCTGATTCTGCCGTACAATTATAAACTTTCCAAATTTCATCTGAAGACTTACTGGGAGAGATTTTAGCCACAGTCATTAAATATTTTTATGATGTTGATCACGTTAAATATTTCTTCATTAAATATTTCTTAAGCTTCCTCTGTGGACTGAAAGGAAACTTAAAGGTCATCAAATCCAACCCCCTCATTTTACAAAGAGGAACCTGAGACCCAGAGAGGCAAGGAAGAAGAAAGAATTAAAGAAAATATCAAACTTTCACATAGGGGAAGTTGGGTAACTAGTAGTGTCATTGACAGAAAAATCTGACTTCAGAAGAAAGAATAGATTTTGAAGAAAGGATAGTAAATTCACTTTTGAAGTAAGCTAGGAGAGATAGTGGATAGCCTAGAGTAGGAAAGACCTTAGTTCAGATCTAGACTCAGACACTTACTAGTTATGTGATCCTGGGCAAGTCACTTAACCTCTGTTTGCCTCAGTTTCCTCAACTGTAAAAAGAGGATAATAATATTAGCTACCTTGCAGGGTTGTTGTGAGGATCAAATGAGATTGTAAAAGCACTTAGCACAGTGTATAGTGTGTAGTAGGCACTATATAAATGTCTGTTCCCCTTTTAAGCTAGTAGTTGACAAAGCTTGTGCTTGCAGTTGGATTTTTGGATTCAAATTAAATACTCAGTCCACTCTGCTATCCTGCTTCCCCAGAAGAAACAGTTGAATCGGAGCTGAAGTGGGAAAACAAGTTAATTTGAGGATAAGAGAACAGTTGAATTTATAAGGTACGTAGACAACTTCATGTTGTATACTTGAAGGAGAATACAGTGATACTGTGATATCTCTGGGTCTTGATCAAGAATTACAGTTGTTTGCTAGCATAACTTCATATATTTGTTTTGTTTTAGCTATATTGATTGCAAAAGTTAATAATTAACATTTTAATTAAACTTTTTTCCCTCATGTTTTTAATTACATTTTTTAAAAAACCGTTTACCTATCTGGAATAATGTAGAATGGCAAGAATTAAGCAAAATAAGCCTCTTGTTGCTAGAGTAGGTATCACAAACACCAGGCACTAGAAATTCATGTACTCTTAAGGTTCATAACCCTAAGGTTCATAGCATTGAACTTATTTAATTTTATGCGAAATTCTAATAAATTTCTGTTTATTTAGTGAATTTAGTGAACAGATTTGAGGTCATAAATCAGAAGGGGGGGAAGAACTGTGCAATGAGAATAATCATCTATATTTATAGAGTGGTTTCAGATGTGTAAATCATTTTACATTTGTTATTTCATTCGTTCCTCACAGCAACACTGTGAGAGATAGGTGTTAATACCAGTCCCATTTTACAAAGGCGAATGATGATTTAGACAAGTTAGGTAGTTGCTCAGGGTCATACAGCTTGTATGTGTCTGAGGCAGGATTCAAATTCATGTCTTTATGACTCTGGAGTCTTAACACTCCATTGATTACGCTGTATTGTCCCTCCAAGTAATAGCAAAATAAGAGAGAGAAAAGTAAGACTTGAAAAATACAGTGGCCTGGAGTCACAGAATCTAAAGAAGCAAAGCTCTTTAATAAGTCTCACTAAGCACTATATTTTATCAAAATTCCATGATTGATTTAGATAGTAACAGTTGTAGTAAAATATGAAGTAAAATAATTGTTATTCTTAATGTTATGACCCATAGTTATTAAGATAACATTTTTTGAATATTATTTTTTCCCAATTACATGTAAAAAAATTTTTTTAAAGCAATTGGGGTTAAGTGACTTGCCCAAGGTTAAGCATCCAGTTCTTTTGTGTGGGTATTAAGTATCTGAGGCTGGAATTGATCCTGGGTCCTCCTGACTCTGGGGCCAGCACTATTACTCACTGTGCCACCTAGCCATCCCAGTAAAAACAATTTTTAACATCCATTTTTAAAAATTTTGAGTTATAAATTCTTTCCCTTCCTCTCTCTTTTCTCCCCTCCCTGAGATGGTAAGCAATTTGATATAGGTTATACATATGCAAACATGTAAAATAGATTTTCACATTAGTTATGCTGTGAAAGAAAACAGACAAAAAAAGTGAAAAGTAGTATGCTTTGATCTGCTTTCAGACTCCAACAGTTCTTTCTCTGGAGGGGTGGGTAGCATTTTCCATCTTGAGTCTTTTGGTCTTGGATCATTATGTTGCTGAGAGAATAGCTAGTCATGCACAGTTGATCATCGTAACTATGTTGCTGTTACTGTCTATTATGGCCTTCTGGTTCTGCTCACTTCACTCTGCATCAGTTCATATAAGTCTTTCTAGGTTTTTCTTAAATCATCCTGCTTGTCATTTTTTATAGCACAATAGTATTCCATTACAGTCATATCATAGCCATTTCCCAATTGATGGACTTCCCCTCAATTTCCAATTCTTTGCCACCACAAAAAAAGTTAATATAAAAATTTTTGTACAAATAGGTCTTTCTTACCCCTACACCCTTTTTGTTGATAGCATTGAGATACAGACCTAGTAATGCTATTGTGGGATTAAAGAGTATGTGCAGCTTTATAACCCTTTGGGTGTAGTTCCAAATTGCTTTCCAGAATGGTTAGATCAGTTCACAGCTATGCCAGTGTGCATTTGTGTCTTCTCAAACTTTTATCATTTTCCTTTTCTGTCATAATAGCCAATCTGATAAGTGTGAGTTGGTACTTCAGAGTTGTTTTAATCTGCATTTCTCTAATCATTAGTTGTTTAGAGCATTTTTTCATATGACTATAGATACCTTTGATTTCTTTGTCTGAAAACTGCCCGTTTATATCCATTGACCAGGAATGACTTGTATTCTTATAAATTTAACTCAGTTCTCTATATTTGAGAAATGAGGCCTTTATCAGAGACACATCAAGATAAATTTTAATTACCCCATGTATTTTGTTACAAAAGATAATAAAGTATGTCATACAGCTTAGAAACATTTTCATTTCTAAATAGTTAAAATAATCATTTTGTTGCTTAATAGGAAGAGATAAATGTTTGGTAGCCAAAAAACTGGGCTTTCCACAATGTCTTAATCCTCTGATTCTAGGTAGACAAGGTTTTTATGTGATATTTTAATGGATTTATGATCTGATTCCAGCCCATCCATTCATTTTTATTTAGAGTATTACTCATGTCTTATTTGATACCATCCTCTAGAGAGCATCTCTTTAATACACTAAAGATCTTCCTTTAGGCTCTTTAACACTTGTGGGGACCAGTGTAACTATCAGGATTTCTCTTACCCCTTGTTCTTACTCTGTAACCAACTTACTTCTTTTTTATTTTTTTAAGCAATTGGGGTTAAGTAACTTGCTCAAGGTTACATGGCCACTTATTTCTGGGTGTGGTGCTAAGTATCTGAGTCCGGATTTGATCCCCAGGTCATCACAACACTGGGGCTGTTGCTCTTACTTGCTGTGCTACCTGGCCTCCCCCAACTTACTTCTTTTTAATCAGTCTATCTATCTGTCTGTCTGTCTATCTATCTGTCTGTCAGTCTATCTATCTGTCTATCTGGTATGATCTCTCACCCATCACTTCTTGTACTAGACATATCATGATTATAGAAGGCTGCAGCTTAAGTCTTATGTCTCTTCAGCGCCTTTTGGGTTACCTGCCATTTTCATTCTTTGGAATTATGTTTCCTGATTTGTATCCATAATAATAATAATAATATTTGCATCTTATTTGATACTTAAGATAATTTTGTGAGGCAGAAACTTCCGATATTATAATTTCTTTTTTATAAATGAGAAAATTCAGGTTTAGAGAGTTTTAAGTCTTTTCTATGCTCAGAGAGCTAGTGTGAGAGGTGGGATTTGACCTCTCATTCCTGATTTTCAAGTCCAACACTCTGATGTTAATGCTATGGTTTTTCTCATAGTCTTTGTAAAGTTCATCAGGACAGTGTTGTTATTAAAATTGTTTCTTCCTGGCTACTTGTAATATTTTCTCCTTAATCTGGGAACTCCAGAACCTGGCTGTAATATTCCTAGGAGTTTTCTTTTTGGGATCTTTTTCAGGAGGTGATTGGTGGATTCTTTCAGCCTCTATTTTGCCCTCTGGTTCTAAAACAGGGCAGTTTTCTTTGAGAACTTCCTGGAGGATGATTTCTAGGTTCATAAATTCCAGTGGATATTTATTCTCTTTACATTTCTCTTGCATATATTTATATCTGTTCTTGTGTTAGAGTGAAAGCTTTTTGTGACTAGGGATTATTCATTATATTTTATTCCCATTGCTTAAATGCTTGTTACTTGATTGTCTTATATGAACTAATGCAGAATATATAGTAAGTGGAACTAAGAAAACAGGGTGCACGAGTACAACAAAGTAAATAAAAGAAAAGAAAAAATAACATGAAATGGAATGCTAGGAATTATAATGACCAAGGTTGGCCCAGCAAAAGAGCTGAAGAAAGGTATCTTCTTGCTGTGTTTACAGACAAGGAAGCTATAGGTAATGAATACTACAGATGCTTTCAGACATAATGTGATTTAGTCTTTGGTTTTACTTCACTGCTTTTTGTTCTCTTACTGTATTTGTACCTTGTTACAAGGAATGACTTGCTGGGGAGGGGTAGGACATATTTAAAAAAAATGAAGGTACCATAAAAACAAAAGATAACAAGATTTTTTAAATGAAAGAAAAAATTTTAAAGTATTCAAAATTGATACTGTTAGCAAAAAGTGCATCTGGCACATTAGCTACTACCAACTACATTGTATGTCTAGTTTTCTCATCTCTGTAAAATGTTTAGAAGAACCATCTACACACATCAAAGTTAGGGTATCCTTGATGAAAATATGAGAAGGGAACAGGCTTTTATACAGTTTTCTATGGCATCTCTGTCATAAATCATAATCAGAAGGTATAGAGAATATAAAGATTGGTAGATTTTAAAAATAGTTTGATCTAGTAAAGCAAAACACCTTAAAAGCTCTCTTCCAACAAGGTGTTTTCCATTTAGATGATAAGCCTGCAAAAATTTTCTTAAATAGATAGAATTGAATTGATAGATGCAATTACAGAGTTTATTTGATTAATCTTTTGGTTATCCCTGTCATGTGAGGGGTAAGCAGGCTTGTGTTCTTCGTTCTAGAGGATATTGCTGTGAAAAATACAAATGAAAAAGGGATTAGCTATGATTAATGTGGTCCTACAGATGTTCCTTTGTGCAGGTAACATACTGATTCTGTCCAGTCATAGAATACTATGAGAATTTTTCAAGAAGATTATGGCTGCTCAAAAATGATATCCCCAAGAGTACACATGAGAAAAGAGTCTTGTGAGGAGGGAGTAGCTGAACAGTCAGTAAGCATTTATTAAGTGCTTGTGATGTGCCAAGTATTGTAGATCTTAGGGATACACACACACACACACACAATGAAGGAAGCATAATTTCTGCTAACAAGGAGTCTTCATTCTAATGGGAGAGACATCAAAGATAGATATAAGTATATGCAGGTTAAATATAAAGAGAATCAATACAAATAAATATGTAGTAGCTAAATAACAGTATAGTTTAGGGAGGAGGACACTAGAAATTGAGAGAATCAGGAAAGGAAAGACTTCATGTAGTAAAGTAGTATTTGAATAGTATCTCAAAGGAAAAAAAAGGACGGACTTTTATGAGGTCGAGTTGAGGAAGTTCACTACAGGCATGGAGAACAGCCAATGTAAATGCACAGATGGGAAATAGAATGTTGTGTGTATATATGTGATTGAAGGAGGGAGAGTAATATCTAATGACATTAGAAAAAATTTGGAGGCTATGTTGGGAAGGCTTTTATAAGCTAAATAGAGAAGTTTAAAGTTGCTCCTAAAGCAGGGATTCTTTTTTTTTTCTTTTTCAAGGGCAGTTGGGGTTAAGTGATTTGCCCAAGGTCATACAGCTAGTAAGTGTTACGTGTCTGAGTCCGGATTTGAACTCAGGCCCTCCTGACTCCAGGGCCCATTCTCTATTCACTGTGCCACCTAGCCGCCCCCTAAAGCAGGGATTCTTGACCTTTTTAGGTCATGGGCCCCTTTTGACAGTGTGTAGTCTTTGGAGCACTTAATGGGATCAACAAATTCCAAAGGGGTTTATGGATAGATTTTATGGAGTCCATGAATGTTTTTTTCATATTTTGCTAACTATTTCAATATGATTGGTTTCCTTTGTGATCCTAAGAACTTTATTTGCATTTAAAAACATTCTGAGTGCCCCAAAGACTACACAGAGTGTCAAACCACTTGAGTTTATTGAGTAGGGAAAGTCACATGGTTAGATTTACACTTAAGGAAAATCACTTTGATAGTAATTAGGAAATCTTGTACAAGAGTCCAAGTGAGAAGTGATTAGGGCCTAAGCTAAGGTGGTATCTGTGTGAGTTGAGAAGGAATTGGATAAAAGAGATGAAGAGATGAAAATAAGGTTTGACTGTTGGTTGTGTAAAGGAGAATAAAGAATTGAAGATAATACTGAGGTTATGAAACTGGGAGGCTAAAAGAATTGGTGATACTTTCAACATAAATAGGGAAGTTTGGGAGGTGAGTTTGTTTTGGGGAAAAGATAACAAGTTCTGTTTTGGACTCATTTGAGTTCTAGATGACTATGTAGATATGGGAGAGATTGTCAGAAAAAGAGAAGAGAGTAAAAGAAGGTGTAGAATAG